>NC_057803.1:292395728-292655555 GCF_018294505.1 Triticum aestivum | reverse complement strand
GGTGGAGATAGCTAGTTTTAGAAGTAGCACTCTAAAGGCGAAGGCGCTACTGCTAAACTACCTATCAGTAACGCTGTTCGAGTAAACGCGCTGCTACTAGAACTAGCTTCGTGGCGGGGTCGTGGGAATTTTAGTAGTAACGTGTTTATGACGTAACGCGCTACTGCTAGAACTTTATCTGCAACACGGTTTGCACAGGCGCGTTACTGCTACTTAGCACCAGCGTGCTTTTTTGACCCTCGCTACTGCTAAAATTCTATGTATAAGGTTTTCCCTAGTAGTGGGAGCCCACAAGGGGTGGCACCCCCCATGGGCTGTCCGAATTGGACAAGGGGAAGGGGCGCGTCCCTCCTTTCCTTCCCCCTCTCCCTCTCCTTCCCTTTCCCCCTCCGAAAGAAAGGAAGGGGGCCGACTAGGACTAGGAGTCCTAGTCGGTTCCCCCCCCATGGCGTGCCCCCTGTGGCCGGCCTCCTCCCTCTCCTCCTTTATATACGGGGGCAGGGGCACCCCAAAGCACAACAGTTGTTTCTTAGCCGTGTGCGGTGCCCCCCTCCATAGTTTACTCCTCCGGTCATATTGTCGTAGTGCTTAGGCGAAGCCCTGTGTGGATCACATCACCATCACCGTCACCACACCGTCATGCTGACGAAACTCTCCCTCGACACTTTGTTGGGTCAAGATTTCGAGGGACGTCATTGAGCTGAACGTGTGCAGAACTCGGAGGTGACGTACGTCCGGTGCTTGATTGATTGGATCACGAAGATGTTTGACTACATCAACCGCGTTAAGCTAACACTTCCGCTTTCCACCTCTCGTTGCTATGCATCTCCTAGATAGATCTTGTGTGATCATAGGAATTTTTTTTAAATTGCATGCTACGTTACCCAACAGTGGCATCCGAGCCAGGTCTATGCGTAGATGATATGCATGAGTAGAACACAAAGAGTTGTGGGAATACATAGTCATACTGCTTACCTCCAATGTCTTATTTTGATTCGGCAGTATTGTTGGATGAAGCGGCCCGGACCAACCTCACATGACCGTGTTCATGAGACCGGTTCCACCGACACACATGCAACTTGTTTTGCATAAAGGTGGTTGGCGGGTGTCTATTTCTCCAACTTGAGTTAAATCGAATTTGACTACGGCCGGTCCTTGTTGAAGGTTAAAACAGCACACTTGACGAAAAATCGTTGTGGTTTTGATGCGTTGGTAAGAAAGGTTCTTACTAGAAGCCCGTAGCAGCCACGTAAAACTTGCAACAACAAAGTAGAGGATGTCTAACTTGTTTCTGCAAGGCATGTTGTGATGTGATATGGTCAAGACATGATGTGATATATTTTGATGTATGATATGATCATGTTTTATAAAAAGTTATCGGCAACTGGCAGGAGCCTTATGGTTGTCGCTTTATTGTATGAAATGCAATCGCCATGTAATTGCTTTACTTCATCACTATGTGTTAGCGATAGTTGTGGAAGAATTAGTTGGCGAGACGACAACAACGCTAGGATGGAGATCATGGTGTCAAGCCGGTGACGACGGAAATCATGACAGTGCTTTGGAGATGGAGATCAAAGCCACAAGGAGATGATGGCCATATCATGTCACATATTTTGGTTGCATGTGATGTTTATATTTTATGCATCTTATTTCTTACTACGATCGTAGCAATATAAGATGATCCATCATGAAAATTGCAAGTTATAAGTGTTCTTTCTGAGTATGCACTGTTGCGACAATTTGTCGTGTCGAGACACCACATGATGATCGGGTGTGATAAACTCTACATTCACATACAACGGGTGCAAGATAGTTTTGCACGTGCGGTATACTCGGGTTAAACTTGTCGAGCCTAGCATGTACAGACATGGCCTCGGAACACTGGAGATCGAAAGGTCGAATGTGAATCATATAGTAGATATGATCAACATAGAGATGTTCACCATTGAAGACTACTCCATCTCACATGATGATCGGACATGGTTTAGTTGATTTCGATCACGTAATCATTTAGATGATTCGAGGGATGTCTATCTAAGTGGGAATTCTTAAGTAATATGATTAATTGAAATTAATTTATCATGAACTTAGTCCTGGTAGTATTTGCATATCTATGTTGTAGATCAATAGCTTGTGTATAGCTCCCCTATTTTATTTTTATATGTTCCTAGAGAAAACTAAGATGAAAGATGATAGTAGCAATGATGCGGGCTGGGTCCGTGATCTGAGGATTATCCTCATTGCTGCACAGAAGAATTATGTCCTTGATGCAACAGACCTATTGCAGGAGCTGATGCAGACATTATGAACGTTTGACGAGCTCGGTATGATGACTACTTGATAGTTTAGTGCGCCATACTTTACGACTTAGAACTGGGATTTCAAAAACATTTTGAACGGCACAGAGCATATGAGATGTTCCTATAGGCAAGAGCTGAAATCGGTATTTCAGAGTCATGCCTATGTTAAGAGGTATGAGACCTCTGACAAGTACTTTGCCTACAAGATGGAGGAGAGTAGCTTAGCTAGTGATCATGTGCTTAGAATGTTTGACTACTACAATCACTTGATTCAAGTGGGAGTTCATCTTCCAGATAAGATAGTGATTGACAGAGTTCTCTAGTCACTATCACCAAGTTACTATAACTTCATGATGAACTATAATATGCAAGGGATAACGGAAACGATTCCTAAGCTCTTCGCGATGCTGAAACCGGCGAATGTAGAAATCAAGAATAAGCATCAACTGTTGATGGTTGACAAGACCACTAGTTTCAAGTAAAAGGGCAAGGGAAATAAAGGGAACTTCAAGAAGAATGGCAAGCAAGTTGCCACTCCCGTGAAGAAGCCCAAAGCTAGACCTAAGCCTCAAACTAAGTGCTTCTACTACAAAGGGAATGGTCACTAGAAGCGGAACTACCCCAAATACTTGGCAGATAAGAAGGATGGAAAAGTGAACAAAGGTATATTTGATATACATGTTATTGATGTGTACCTTACTAATGCTCGTAGTAGCGCTTGGGTATTTGATACCGGTTCATTTGCTAAGATTAGTAACTCAAAACAGGAGTTGCAAAATGAGCAGAGACTAGTTAAGGGCAAGGTGACAATGTGTGTTGGAAATGATTCCAAGGTTGATAAGATCACCATCGCGCACTCCTTTTACCTTTGGGATTAGTGTTGAACCTAAAATAAATGTTATTTTGTGTTCTCGTTGAGCATGAATATGATTTGATCATGTTTATTGCAATACGGTTATTCATTTAAGTCAAAGAATAATTGTTGTTATGTTTACATGAATAAAACCTTCTATGGTCATACACTTAATATAAACGGTTTATTGAATCTTGATCGTAGTGATACGCATATTCATAATATTGATGCCAAAAGATGCAAAGTTGATAATGATAGTGCAACATACTTGTGGCACTGTTGTTTAGGTCATATTGGTGTAAAGCGCATGAAGAAACTCCATGCGGATGGACTTTTGGAATCACTTGATTATGAATCACTTGATGCTTGCGAACCATGCCTCACGGGCAAGATGACTAAGACTCCGTTCTCTGGAACAATGGAGTGAGCCACTGACTTATTGGATATAATACATATAGATGTATGCGGTCCGATGAGTGTTGAGGCTTGTGGCGGGTATCGTTATTTTCTAACCTTCACAGATGATTTGAGCAGATATGGGTATACCTACTTAACGAAACACAAGTCTAAAACATTTGAAAAAGTTCAAAGAATTTCAAAGTGAAGTGGAGAATCATCGTAACAAGAAAATAAAGTTTCTACGATCTGATCATGGAGGCGAATATTTGAGTTACGAATTTGGCCTTCATTTAAAACAATGTGGAATAGTTTCACAACTCACGCCACCTAGAACACCATAGTGTAATGGTGTGTCTGAACGTCGTAACCGTACTTTATTAAATATGGTACGATCTATGATGTCTCTTACCGATTTACCACTATCGTTTTGGGGTTATGCATTAGAGACAGCTGCATTCATGTTAAAGAGGGCACCATCTAAATCAGTTGAGACAACACCGTATGAACTATGGTTTGGCAAGAAACCTAAGTTGTCGTTTCTTAAAGTTTGGGGTTCCGATGCTCATGTGAAAAAGCTTCAGCCTGATAAGCTCGAACCCAAATCGGAGAAGTGCGTCTTCATAGGATACCTAAAAGAAACTGTTGGGTATACCTTCTATCACAGATCCGAAGGCAAGATCTTTGTTGCTAAGAATGGATCCTTTCTAGAGAAGGATTTTCTCTCGAAAGAAGTCAGTGGGAGGAAAGTAGAACTTGATGAGGTAATTGTACCTTCTCTCGAATTGGAAGTAGTTCATCACAGAAATCAGTTCCAGTGATGCCTACACCAACTAGAGAGGAAGCTAATGATAATGATCATGAAAACTTCGGATCAACTTACTACCAAACCTCGTAGGTCAATCAGACCACGTTCTACACCAGAGTGGTATGGTAATCCTGTTCTAGAAGTCATGTTACTCGATGATACGTCCATTTTGCATCATGTTTTCCTACTATTATTTCTAATGTTTTTATCCATAATAATGATTTCTGGAGAAATTCTAATGCATTTTCTCTCATAATATGCAAAGTATACACAAAGAAAGAGAATTCCGGTAGCTGGAAATCTGGACCTAGAAAAGCTACAACATGCCACCTATTCTGCACAACTCCAAACAAGCTGAAAGTTCACGGATATATTTTATCAAATATATGATGAATATTGGAGCAAATAACTACCAGGGAGCCCAGGCGCGCCCTAGTGGGTTGTGCTCACCCAAGCCCACCTCCGGTGCCCATCTTCTGGTATATAACTCATTTTGACCTAGAAAAAAATAAGTAGAGGACTTTCGGGACAGAGCGCCGTCGTCTCGAGGTGGAACTTGGGAAGGAGAACTTTTGCCCTCTGACGGAGCGATTCCGCCAGGGGAACTTCCCTCCCAGAGGGGGAAATCATCGTCATCATCATCACCAACAACTCTCCCATCTTAGGGAGAGCAATCTCCATCAACATCTTCAACAGAACCATCTCATCTCAAACCCTAGTTCATCTCTTGTGTTCAATCTTGTTACCGGAACTATAGATTGGTGCTTGTGGGTTACTAGTAGTGTTGATTACATCTTGCAGTTGATTACTATATGGTTTATTTGGTGGAAGATTATATGTTCAGATCCAATATGCTATTTAACACCCCTCTAATCTTGAGCACGATTATCATTTGTGAGTATTTACTTTTTTCTTGAGGTCATGGGAGAAATCATGTTGCAAGTAATCATGTGAACTTGATATGTGTTCGATATTTTGATAGTATGTATGTTGTGATTTCCTTAGTGGTGTCATGTGAACCTCGACTACATGACACTTCACCTTATTTGGGCCTAAGGGAATGTATTGTGGAGTAGCAATTTGATGATGGGTTGCGAGAGTGACAGAAACTTAAACCCCAATTTATGCGCTATTCCGTAAGGGACCGATTGGATCCAAAAGTTTAATGCTATGGTTAGAATTTATTATTAATACTTTTCTCGTAGTTGCGGATGCTTGCGGGAGGGTTAATCATAAGTAGGAGGTTTGTTCAAGTAAGAACAACACGTAAGCACCGGTCCACCCACATATCAAATTATCAAAGTACTGAACACAAATTAAACCAACAAGATGAAAGTGACTAGATGAAAATCCTGTGTACCCTCAAGAACGCTTCGCTTACTATAAGAGACCGTTTTGGCCTATCCTTTCCCTCAAAAGGATTGGGCTACCTTGCTGCACTGTTGTTACTATTATCATTACTTGCACTACAAAAAAAGACACATCCGTGACATTTTGGGCTGAACAAAAAAAATTATGTCATACTTATGACACTTCTATGACAATAACTGTGACAAAACCCGGTATCATCATAGATGTCGTGGGGTGCTACTTCTATGACAAAAAATGGGCTTTTCGTCCTTGGCGGGCCAGAGACGCGGCTCCATGACATTCTTTGGGCCGTCCATGACAGAAAAAACCGTGGTAGAAGCAAAGGCGAGGAAAATATCGGGGTGTTCCTGGTTACGGTGGGTGGTCGGGGCCGAGCGATGCGTGTTTCTCTCATACACGCACGCACGTGGGTGCGAGGCGTTGGGCTCTAACTGAACCCAAGCGAGGCATTGGGCTCTAACTGAACCCAAGCGATTGCACTGCAGGCTACGCATTACGGAACCCCAGCGATCGATCAATGGCTGTTAACTGAACCCGATCGAGCTATTCCTTCTCTACTGTTGCTAACTGAAGCTGATGGATGCTGCCTCTGGATGAACAGTGAGCGTTGCGGGGGGTTTGGATGAATGGTTCCCGGTGGGGGTGGATGAACAGGACCCCGTGGTGTTGCCTCTGGATGAGCAGTACCCCAATCGATCGAGCCGGTTGGGGCTGGATGAACAAGACCCCGTGGAGGGCAGGATGAATAGGACCACCCCATGGAGGGCAGGATGAATAATAGACGGTGGAGGGCTGGATGAACAGTAGCCCGTGGAGAGGTGGTTGAACAGGAGCCCGTGGAGAGGGCTGGTTGAATAGTAGTCGGTGGAGTAGCGCGCGGTGGAGGCTGGATGAACAGGAGCCCGTGGATGAACAGTCGCAGGTGGAGGCTGGAGGAGGTCGATTGTGGATGAACAGTAGCCCGTGGAGGCTGGAGGGGGTCGACGGTGGAGATGAACGGTATCCCGTGGAGTCCCGTTTTGCGGTACGCCACACCCCTCCTGATGAACAGGACCCCCGTTTCGACCGTAGCGCTCCAACACAAGTCCGTTTCCTCCGTTTTGCGGTATGCCACACCCCTCCCAATCAACAGGACCCCTATTTCGACCGTAGGAGGTCCGTTTCCTCCGTTTTGTGGTACACCAAACCCCTCCCGATGATTAGGATCCCGTTTCGAATGTGGCCAGTCAAACAGAAGGCCATTTCCTCCGTTCTGCGGTACAACAGGCCTCGTTTCCATCACCTGTTCCGTCCAAGCCGGTTGGCTCCCACGCGTACCATTGCCTCCCGATGAACACGACGCATTTTGTTGCCTCCCCATGAGCAGGACGACGACGCAGTTTCTCCATTCCGACCTAGCCATGTACACGAGCCCTGGCCGTACGTACGTGCGAGTAGGCGTTCGAGATCCCGCTCGTATGTACATACGTCGCCGTATTTACTTTCTTGCACCCTGGCCGATGTACGTACGTGTACATGCTACGTGAGCGCCTCTACTACGACATGTGCGTGCCTCTACATTGACCAGTATGTACGTACACGTTCGCGACCAGAATGACAACGCTACGTACGCTTCGACCAGGTGGGTCCCGACTGTCAGGCACTTCCTTGCGTGTGAAGATGTAGCTGGTGGGTCCCAGCAGTCAGGGGGACGAATCGTTTTTTTACCGGGCGCACTTCCTTGCGTGCGAAGATGTAGCTGGTGGGTCCCAATAGTCAGGGGGAAACGTTTTTTTGCAAAATACGGTGGCCCGTCCGGTGGGTCCCCGCTGTCAGGTGGAGGAATAATTATTTTGCGCGTAATAAGGAGGCACTTCCTTGTTGCGGCCGTGGACCCAGCTGTCAGCCTCTCCATGTATAGTACTCTTCCGATGGAAGTTGTTCCTTGACCATGTTGACCACGCCGCGCCGAGAGCACCAGGGCGGTGGGCGACGGCGAGGCCTAGGAAGGGGACGACGCGGAGCCGGGGAAGACGCGGCAGCGGAAGCCCGCGCGGAGAGGAGTACGAGGGTTCCCTGGTTCGGCTGCGGTGTGAGGCTGCCATCGCCGCAGGGCCTGGCCAGCGGTGGGAATAGTAGGGGCGGTGAGGCCTCCGCGGCAGCACAGCCGGCCATGGGAGGCAGGAGGATGCGGCACGACCGGCGCTGCTTTGGGTGGCTGGAGCAAGAAGACCAGAGGTTCAAGAAGCACTGCAGCCATTGGATGGACATTGTACGGTCACTGGATCTAGAATCATTCATATTGACTAAGTTGACAAAGCACTCCGTCCCCGTCAACTTAGTAGGCCCACAAGTCAGCCACCCACCAAGGTGGGTCCCAACTAGTAGGGGGTATTCATTTTTTGCGCGTAATAAGGCGACACTTCCGGTGGGTCCGAGCTGACAGCGGGGGAACGTTTTTTTCGCGAAATATGGTGGCCCATCCGGTGGATCCCAGCAGTCAGGGGGGAATTTTTTTTGCCAAAAATGATGGCACGTCCGGTGGGTCCCTATTGTCAGGTGGAGGAATAATTATTTTTCGCGTAATAAGGAGGCACTTCCTTGAGGCTATCGTGGACCCAGCTGTCAGCCTCTCCATGTACAGTACTCTTCCGATGGAAGTCATTCCTTGACCACGTTGACCACACCACGCTGAGAGCACCAGGGCGGTGGACGACGGCGAGGCCTATGAAGGGAACAACACGGAGGCAGGGAAGACTCGGCAGTTGTTTCCCATGCGGAGGGGAGTACGACTGTATGAGGGTTTACTGGTTCGTCTGCCGTCACCGGAGAATAACAGCAGGTGTGGGTGAGTAGAGGGATGTCTAGGCAAGAGATGGGAGTACGATGGGGCGGTGAGGCTTATGCGGCAGCACAACCGGCCACGGGGAGGAGGGAGCAGGCAGTCCTGCCGGTGCTTGTTTGAGCGGCTCGAGCAGGAAGAGCAGAGATTGAAGAAGCACGACGGCCGTTAGATCGACATCCAACAGTCACTGCTTTTGCGTCAACCTTTTTTTAGGAAAGCCTCAAATCTGTGGAAAACAGCATACAGCCCATCTGCCATTATTTCTAATAATTTACAGCCCATTTGCTAATTCTTAAGGTTTTTTTGGAGCCCATATTCTTTTTGGTAGCATTACACCCCATATTGTGGCCACGGTTAAAAAATTATACGAAATTTTGCATATTTCGGCGCGGTCGGAACTATTTTTAATCCTGAAATTTCGAGTCACATTCAAACTGATTTTAAAAATAAATGTATATCAATATAGAATCCAACAAATTTTCCACGCATAAAAATTATTGCAATATAAAATCTCTAAATGAAAAAAAAGAAATTTGAAACTAATTGCCAGTTTGATGTGTTTTAAAAATGTACAACCCACTTATCATTACTGATAGGCCATTTTCTCGTCCGGCCGAATGAAGCTCTCCTCGTCTTGAAAGATTTGCAGCCCAACAGGCCTGACAAAGCGACTTACTTGGGAAATCACAAAAAAACTGGGCTAGCCATTTTTAGAAAGAAAAAAACTACTGGGCTGGTCTGTGGTAAACCTAAAAGAGAAGGATGTCTAGACAGGCCAGAGTGCCCCGCACAGCCCAGTTGACACACTACTTCCGTCTCAAAAACAAATTAAATAAATGCCACTCCAATTATGGCGATTCATAAAAATGTCACTGCAATTTCCAAACTTTGAAAAATGCCACTGCAATTTTTGCAAACTTTGGAAAACGCCACTGCAATTTGCAAACTTTGAAAAACGCCACTCCAGACTTCGAAAAATGCCACTGGAAATGGCATGAAATGGAATTTTTTCAAAGTTTGGAAATTGCAGTGGCATTTCTCAGAAACACCAGATTTGGAGTGGCATTTATCAAATTGACCCAAAACGAAAATAACTGGGCGAGCTGCTGGGTCCCTGGTGTCAGCCGCTCATTGTGCAATTCTCTCATTTATTGACTACGTTGACAATTTCATGGGACCCAGATGTCAGAAATCCATTAGGAGAATCCATTTTTTTATTGGCTTTAAATAAGGAGGCACTTGCTTGCGTACTGCCATGACCTTGGCGGGTCCCTACTGTCATCCTCTCCACGTACAATCATCTCCTAATTGTGTACGCATCAACTTGGTAGGCCCACAAGTTAGCCTCTAAACCCGTGGAGGGCAAATAGAACCCATTTAAAAAAATAACAGCCCATTCCATACGTTCAAACGGAAAGTTCAACATTCAGAGCAAAGTAGCAAGTCTGATCCACATATAGAGTACTGAACTTCCACGTTGACAACCATCATAGCCAAGTTAACTATCTACACCCACTAATACTCTAGTAGCGTACAAGTACTAACTTACTCTTAGCTAACTAGACGATGTCGGCCGCCATCTGTGGTACATGCTAAACGCCGGCACCGGCGTCCTACGCTTTGCCTCGGACTTGCTAGAGGTGCAATAGGGCGCGTTGCTCGCGCGCGTTGGCCCTTTCCATGCCGGCGTGGTCCACCGAATCTTTGGCTTCTAAGCGGGAAACCCACTTGACGAGCTGGTAGTAAAAATCGGCGTCGCAAATGCGTGCGTGCCCGATAGCCTCTAGGACTATTTGCTAGGCGCCGGCCTCCACATAGTCGGCCCAGTTGCGGGCGCTCTGCTAGCGACTTAGAGCGTCGGTGCGCTGCTGCTCCATGTCCCGCTGGCGGCGCAAATCGGTGATACACTGCTCCTCCGCCAAGCGGTGACGCTCCAAAAACTCCTGCTCCTCCGCCAGGCGGTCGCGCTCCAACAAGTCCTCGATCTCCGCATTGCCATCTAAAGAATGATAGAATGCCTCCTCCCTCCGTCTGCCTTTCAGTGAAAAACCAAACACTAGTTCCGGCGGTGACCGCCTCCGGCCACGCCTATCGCGGACGGGCGGGGGCATGGCGGACGTGGCGAGAGCGAGGATAAGTGGCGAGCGACATTGGGCCGGTGGGGGCTTATGAGGATAGGGCGAGTTGGGTCACGGTGCCACCATAGAAGGCCGGGAAACAGTACTTATAGGCGGAAGGTAGTGCGACGGTCATTGTTATTCAATGCATAATTAAGCAGGCATGGCTTAGCGCCCCATCTTGCCGTGGAAAACTAGAGAAACCGAAGTTCTGACTATGTCGTCCCGTCCCGTCCGTGCTGGGTCGCACGCAGGCATGACGGTCAAACGAGTGCACATGAATCATCTCCCTCCTCAATAATGATTCCACTGATTTAAAAGGCCTGCAACAATTAAAGCACATCTTTTTTCGCATCAGTTAGCTTTCTTAATTATGACCGGCTGCATGCAGGCACTCAAAATCGCTCGCAGCCAGTACGCGGAGCAGCATGCAACGAGTCGCAGCCGAGGGCATTAGTGGATGAACTTTAGCTGGGAGATAAGGCATTTACGAACATTTTCGCTGGTAGTTTCTTCAGATTCGCATGGCATTTTCTTCAGAGCGGCTTGTCAGTTTCTTCAGAGGTAGGCATTTTAATTCAAAAAACTGCCACTTCGGATCTTGCGTCGCAACTAAAACTGCCAGGAGCGCATTAGTAGGCTAGCTAGTGATCGATCAGTAACTTGTAAACACTGAGCAAACAGATATAAGGAACTGTTAATGCATCTCAATGATTCATAGATCATATACAAATATGTAGCTCCAAAAGCAAAGATCAGCCACAACTAAAACCAACTAGTAAGATTCCCATACATAAGATCAACATGTTAATGCATCTCAATGATTCACAGATCATATACAAATATGTAGCTCCAAAAGCCAAGATCTAGAAAAAACATATGTTCTTCCTACTAACATGGATGCTTCTCTTAGCAAACATTCAGTTCAGAGTGAAAGACAAATTTGTTCATGAAGTCTACAATTCCTCTTGCAAACGTAAGTGGTTTCACCAATAGCTGGAACCATGAGAATGAACCACACATGACGGAGGAACATCCACTGTAATATGATTTGGTCTTCTCTCGATCACACGGCGAGACTATTTTCGGAATACAAACTTTAAATTAGGCAAAATGATGCCCATTGTATAATCAGACCAAAGCAATGAAGCACCTAGTGTTGGCCAATAAATAGTATAGTACTACTTTTCTGCAGTCCATGAAGTGACTATCCAATCTTTCTGTGTCTATTTTCAAATGGCACTGCATGCAGTGACTATACTATTCTCTTGTGTAGTTCAACCAAAATTGTGGTCACTTTGTGTGTTTGCCAAATAGCAATGGGCAGACATCTCTGTCTGCACAAATATCAAGCAGCTAGTAAACATATACCCCACCTTGTATTTTCGGTTTAAACATGTCTCTTCCGCTTAGCATCTGTCATGTTTTGCACTGGACAATTTGATACAGTCATGTTTTGCCCTGGAAAATTTCATACTGAATTGATTTGCTTGTTGAGAGCAGAAATATAGCGCCTATTCTTCATCAAACCAAGGATATCCATGTCCGTAGTGATGGAAGAGGTGAAATCGATACAACCGAAATTGAGCATCCAATCATTGAATCCTGTCCTGCACCTCCAATGTTTGTCCACCCTGCCAATAAATTCATTAGTATTACTATCTAATGGCAGTACAAAAAGAGTAGCAAGATAGTAGCAAACCATGTACCTTCTTAATGAATAGCTCATAGTGCCACCAATTGGATATAAAGGTTTGGAAGAAAACATGCTCCTAATGTTGAACCAGTTGGACTTTTTGTGCAGTTCCACTAAAATCGAGCTTCCCTGTTTGCATAGATATTGAAAGTGTGATTACTATAAAAGTGGCACTAGTTGAAGCATAGACTCACAAATATAAGCATTCCAATTTCTTAATGGGAAAAGGTAGCAAGACTGTTTCTAACCACCTATTTGAAGGAATAAATAAGGCAACAACGACAGATGTCAGAAAGGCATATATAGTTCTTTCTGAAAGAATGATCGGTTCCTGACCTTTCCTCTTCTTTTAAGCATATTTTGTGCAGTTCAACTAAAATAAAATGCCATCACCGCCTTGACAATTCAGTGACACTATACCAAAGGAAATGACTTAACATTACATCATCATGTCAGGTATGTAGTCGACAGGCATTAGAGACAAACTTACAGTCCTCCTTTGATAACATAATGAACATTAATTTTAACAAAGGTTTGACTAGCTTTACAGGGATAATTTGAGTGAAGTCTACACCCTCTGTTCCTTAATATAAGACGTTTTCATGGTTCAATTTAAAGTACCCAAATGTCTAGTATTTAGAAAAACAGGTAGTAGTTTTCTTGAGCACATATCTGGGAAAGCTTGCCACACTTTATTTATGTCCATACGCTAATGCAACACCATTCGAAATTTCGAATACTACAAATATACACTAATCCAGTGGCTAGTGCAATAGTGGAGTAGTTATTTTATTACAGGGTACAGTACAATGGTTTTACTGAACAGATTTCAATATAAGAATTAACAATACAAAATGTAAAGGTAACATGTTTCAGCATTGGTATACTAGCTGTGCATGAGCATTAAACCAAATACAAAAGTCTGAAGGTAACTAGCATTATTAACTAATGACCGTATAAAAAATTTGCAAACCATGTACCTCCAAGGTAAATATCATTTCGAACTCGGGGGGACCTTAAAAATTGCTATCCCAATCTTGATAATCGATCAAATATAAAAACTTGATCGAACGAATCAAGAGAATAGCCGGAGGAGGAGGTGCCCACTCTTGACCTTTCCTCTTGTCTTCATAATTTTATGCAGTTTAACCAATATAAAATGACATCAATGCCTTGGCATTTTGGTGACACTGTGCAAAAAAAATTAACTTATCTCATTAAAGTGAGGTATGTAATCTATAAGCATTAACAGTGCAAAAATCTAAAGGTAGTAACAAGTTTCATTGTTGGTATACGAGCTGTGCAACAACATTAGAATGCCTTAGCTGAAAAATCTTTAATACATCCACAATCAACAGCTAACCCTGAAATAATCCAGTGACTTTAAATGGCATTGCTTAAATTTATCGGTGGCATTAGAGTGAGTGCGGCATTAGTTAAATGTGGCATCACTTTAGAAGTAGCATTGCTTGACTTGACTATTGGCGTTATACTAATAGCAAAACAGTGACAATAAGAGCATGGGAGGCCCATTCGGATAGTGGGCGCACCAGTACGATGTACCTCCACGGACGCATAGAGTGGTGAGGGAGGTATGGTCGCCCAGAGAAACAAATATCTAGGCAGCATATGTGGATTACATCCCATTTTTGTTATGTTTAGCCACCTTTTTCGTATGTGAGGACAACAAACCGATCGACCTGGTCATTCTCTATTGCGTTGTCATGCCTTTCTACCCTTCTTCAACCAAGAGACACGAGACTCGTTCCTTAGCTACTAACTTTCCCCTTTTCAACCTAGCTGCGGGTTCGATGCCTACTCTCTTGGATAGTACAGTCTCCCTTCCTTTCCTAATTCAACCCAGACATGGATTAGTCTGCATGAAGTAGGGTTTTCTTTAATAGTGCAAATGAAGGTTTTCGTCTGCATGACCAGTAGAGCAGAGGATAGCAAATTGGGAAGATGGTAGAGTGGAAAAAGATCCACATGCAGCGACATGGCAGATGGGGCAATAGAACAAGGGTATGGTTCGAAAAGAGGTAGCATACCTGAGGGTCGGCGGGAAGTGGCTTCGCTCGTGGTCGTCGTCCTCCGCACGCACTACGACAACGAGCTTGGGGACGGAGGCCATCCCGTGCGGGCGCTAGCTTTGAGAGGATGGCCTTGTCATTAGTGTGTGACCTCGCACGCCGACGACAAGTGCGTCAACGCTGCACGTCCTTTTCTTCCCCGGCGGATCTGTGACCACAAGTGAGGAGGGAGAGAGAGGTCATCTTTTTTAGATCTGGAGAGAGGGTGATAGTGTGAGAAGCAAGTGGGCAGCTCTTAGCAAGAAAGCTCTGAAGCTCCAGCTTATATATCTTTTTTATACTACTAGTACTAGAGATGGAGTAGTGGTAGAGTAGTTTATATTTTCTCTGCAAACAGTACCAATTAGTAGTCCTTCAAAACTGAACGGCACACCATTAAAAAATAAAGTCAAGAAATAATACGTCACTTCGGGCCAACACGGCCAGATCGCATTTTGCACGAGAAATTACACACCATGTTTCGTTGACATGTGGTCCCGTTCCAACATGTCAGTGAGACGATGGCAAGTCCTTTTGTACAATTTTCGAAAGGACGTGTAGGCCGGGGCGCCTCTTCATGTACCGTGGCAAACTGGCAACCGTCCACCGACTCTTCGCCTTTCCATCTCGATTTGGAACAATTGTCGCACCCTCTTCCTCCCTCCTCCATTTGCCTTCACCCTTCCATCTACCATTGTTCAATCATCTTCTCCATGGAGGGAACAAGCCGGAAACGACTCTGTTATTCTTTCCCTGATCTGAAAGATGACGTGCAGGGCGAACTCATTGATCGGTGCGACGTGATCACCTCGGCTAGCATGGCAGGTTCGTTCAAGAACATTCTCGACTCAACTAATAACATCATTACAAGGAACCCAAGGGTCCAGGAGCGGTTTGATCACCCTTATCTTCTTTGCTATAAGCCTGTTCGGATGGGCGCGGACGAGGAGGCCTCGGCTTGTGCAAGTTGATGCCACTTGATAACGATACATGTGATGTCAAGATGCCATCGCTTCAGGGTAAGGCCTGGGCTGGCACAAATGGAGATTGG
Organism: Triticum aestivum; assembly: GCF_018294505.1. Lineage (NCBI taxonomy): Eukaryota > Viridiplantae > Streptophyta > Magnoliopsida > Poales > Poaceae > Triticum > Triticum aestivum. Next base: position 292,640,067 of record NC_057803.1, on the reverse strand, counting down.
GTTGTTTATATTGGGTAGAATTGCAAGTGGGAACTTGTGAATGTGTACACTCGTCAGCAGATTCCACTTCCAAAATCTTAGAGTGCCCTGAGGTTGAGCACACAGATGATCTACGTACGTTCATATACGATCATGGTGACTGTCGTCTACGAAAGATAGCAATTTTTCGAGTTCCCAACCACTCTTGGAATTACAAGAACTATCAAGTTGTTGCTATCTTCGACAAGCTTGTTGCCTTCCTTACTGATTCCACAGTTCGTCCATGGATATTGCTCACAAATTAGTTTATGTACATGGATGAGTACTCTGATGCAATTGAATACGAGGATCTTGTGTTTGCTGCCACCACTCGTGGCACTGTTTTTTCATGGGATCCTCGTAGTTTTGGTACGTTTGCCTTCCACCGTAATTATAATTGTTTCATCCACATGCATGCGGGTTAGCAAGTTTCCCTTTACTAATTAACCTTCTTCTTGTGTTTCCAAGGTCCTATGAACATTCCACCACCTATAGTTGAAATTTTTTATAACCAAGGGGGAGATGACGATGGTGATGATCATGAGCATGAGGACGAGTAGAACTTATATACTCAGTGGCGCCTGGCAACTAATTCTGATGGATCATCTCTTCTTGTTTGTATACAGTGCACTGTGATTATTACTACTGAGGTAGAAGGTGTTCTCTCCCATGGTCGCCCTCTCCGGACCTATTCCAACACCCGTTGGAGGGTATTCGGGATGGATACTAGTGTGCTAGCGCCAACACCTTCTCCTTGGTACAGTATAGATAGTCTTGGAGAAAACTCGCTCTTCCTTGGACAAAACTATCCAATGATGGTGAAAGGCGATCCAACTGCTGTTAACACAATGTTACTACCATTTATGAGAAGCAATTGTATCTATACCTCCGACATTGCGGTGGTTCCCTACCCTGGTCCTAATATATACCGCTTCAGCCTAGATGACCAGTCCTGTGTTGCTCTCGATATTGACAATAGCTGGCCCTTCCTAGAGCACCTATGGTTCAAAGCAAGCGTTTCCAACGCCGAGGATTGGTTGAGTTGAAGTTCATTTCATTGCTTGTTATTTGTTGTGTGATGAAAACTTCAGTATTTACTAGAATGTTTTGTTGGAAATAATCTATAATCCAACATGTATCATGGTTTTCGTCGTGTGTTGATGACTTGTTGTATGTAATGAATGGTATATTTGCCAATGTGTGTCATAGACTCAATTTATGAATGGTTTTCGAGTCACTTCTTGGAGTGTGAGTACAAGTAGTATAGCCAGCATCCGGTTAGTATATAAAGTTGCCACATCACATAGAGCCAACCTAATGTTGGAGTACTAGATCTGAGATGCCACGTGTACCAGATGAATGACTCCAAGTTCGACCACTGTGATGCTAGGTGCGAGCCGAGGAACACTGTTGGAGAGACCCCCCGCATATTTTTCCCACATTGGTCCTTTGATTCATAGGATAGAATGCTATAGGATTTTCTTCCTATGTAATCATGTTTTAATTGGCAATCTAGCATCCACTCCAACTTTTATTTCAGTTCCTTTGATCCTACGAAGAGAGTACTTGGTCTAAATGATGTGCCGCTGCAAGAGCCGCCTATATTAATTAATGATGATCTAAAAAGTTGCACCAGCTTTGGCTATAGTAGTACTGTACTAGGTTAGTAGGTGACCTTGCGCTTGGCTCTTCTCCTCTTCCGGAAGTCGAACAATAATGATGGTACTACTTCTAGCAATCTGACACCAAATGAACTGCTGCACGTCCACCGCTTGTAAGCAAAAGTTTCTCCTCGTGCTGCGAGCCACCACGCACGCGTTGGCGAGGGAGAAGGCGTAGTAAGCAAGCTTCTCGTCATTCTGCGAGTTGACGGGACACATCAAAGTTACGTATTTATTAGTACTCCCTTCAAAAAGGGCCGACCATGTCCATGGCTACCATCCCGTGCTCTGTCATTGAGTACATGCACTATTCACGTACCATCGAGGAGAAAAAATATTACGTAGTACTAGGTGCCATCGAAGTGCACGACTCACTTACGCACTGCATATCTCCATTTTCTTGCATGACACGCCACCTTGGTGCTAGATGTCCCACGTGTGATGGAGGCATATAGTATGATTTTGTAAAATGGAGGCATATAGATGTCCCGCGTGCCGGCAACAGGATGAACAAAGCTCATGTCTTAAACGAAAGAGTGGAAGAACATAGATTCCCGACGACCGAGAAGGAGCTACAAACCTCGGGGTGGAGCGTCTGCACTCATAATATTTTATATTATTCAGTGATATAAAATCAACCAAATCTCTCCAGGTTCCTATACCATTCTATAGTAATATGAGAATAACTTTGAACGTAAGCTGTTGATTCACTCTATCCAATGGTCATAGTTGGAAAATCCAAACAAAACCAAGCATTGGATCAACTCTTTTTTCGAGATCAACTCTTTTAGCACTTAGATTGTTGCCACCTGCCCACCTAGCCCACCTATATATCCGCTCACATGTGATGACCACAGGAGCTATCCTCTCAGATTGTATGTTAAAAAAATAAAGGTCGATAACTAATGCGGCACCTCAAGCCAACGCGGCCAGATCGGATTTTGCACGAGAAATTACACACCATGATTTGTTGACATGTGGTCCCGTTCCAACATGTCAGTGAGATGACGACGAGTCCTTTTGTATAATATCCGAAAGGACGTGTAGGCTGGGGCACCTCTTCGTGTACCGTGGCAAACTGGCAACCGTCCACCGACTCTTCGCCTTTCCTTCTCGATTTGGAACTGTTGTCGCACTCTCTTCCTCCCTCCTCCATTTGCCTTCACCCTTCCGTCTACCATTGTTCGATCGTCTTCTCCATGGAGGGAACAAGCCGGAAATGACCCCATTATTCTTGCCCTAATCTGAAAGATGACGTGGTGGGGGAACTCATTGATCGGTGCGACATCATCACCTCGGCTAGCATGGCAGGTTCGTTCAAGAACATTCTTGACTCAACTAATAACATCATTACAAGGAACCCAAGGGTACAGGAGCGGTTTGATCTCCCTTATCTTCTTCGCTATAAGCCTGTTCGCATGGGCGCGGACGACGGATGCCTCGCCTTGTGCAAGTTGATGCCGCTTGATAATGATACGTGTGATGTCAAGATGTCATCGCTTCAGGGTAAGGCCTGGGCTGCCGCAAATGGAGATTGGGTTGTTTATATTGGGTACAATTACGAGTGGGAACTGGTGAATGTGTACACTCGTCAGCGGATTCCACTTCCAAAAATCTCAGAGTGCCCTAAGGTTGAGCACACAGATGATCTACATACGTTCTAATACGATCATGGTGACTGTCGTCTACGGAAGATAGCAATTTGTCAAGTTCCCAACCACTCTTGGAATTACAAGAACTATCAAGTTGTTTCTATCTTCGACAATCTTGTTGCCTTCCTTACCGATTCCACGGTTCGTCCATGGATATTGCTCAAAAATCAGTTTCTGTACACGGATGAGTACTGTGATGCAATTGAATACGAGCATCTTGTGTTTGCTGCCACAACTCGTGGCACTGTTTTGGCATGGGATCCTCGTAGTTTCGGTACGTTTGCCTTCCACCGTAATTATAATTGTTTCATCCACATGCATGCGGGTTAGTAAGTTTCCCTTTACTAATTAACCTTCTTCTTGTTATTCCAAGGTCTTGTGAACATTCCACCACCTATAGTTGAAATTTTTTATAACCTAGGGGGAGATGATGATGGTGATGAACACGAGCATGAGGACGAGCAGAACTTATATACTCAGTAGCGCCTGGCAACTAATTCTGATGGATCACCTCTTCTTGTCTGTATACAGTGCACTGTGATTATTACTACTAAGGTAGAAGGTGTTCTCTCCCATGGTCGCCCTCTCCGTACCTATTCCAACACCCGTTGTAGGGTATTCGGGATGGATACTAGTGTGGTAGCGCCAACACCTTCTCCCTGGTATAGTATCGATAGTCTTGGAGAAAACTCGCTCTTTCTTGGACAAAACTATCCAATGATGGTGAAAGGCGATCCAGGTGCTGTTGACACAACATTACTACCATTTATGAGAAGCAACTGTATCTATACCTCGGACATTGCGGTGGTTCCCTACCCTGGTCCTGATATATGCCGCTTCAGCCTGGATGATCAGTCCTACGTTGCTCTCGATATTGACTATAGCTGGCCCTTCCCAGAGCACCTATGGTTCAAAGCAAGCGTTTCCAACGCCGAGGATTGGTTGAGTTGAATTTCATTTCATTGCTTGTTATTTGTTGTGTGATGAACACTTCAGTATGTACTAGAATGTTTTGTTGGAAATAATCTATAATCCAACATGTATCATCATTGTCGTTGTGTGTTGATGACATGTTGTATGTAATGAATGGTATATTTGCAAATGTGTCATAGACTCAATTTATGAATGGTTTTCGAGTCACTTCTTGGAGTGTGAGTATCGTAGTAGTATAGCCAACATCCGGTTAGTATATGAAGTTGCCAAATCACATAGAGCCAACCTAATATTGGAGTACCAGATCTAAGATGCCACGTGTACCAGATGAATGACTCCAAGTTCAACCACTGTGATGCTAGGTGCAAGCCGAGGAACACTGTTGGAGAGACCCCCCTCATAGTTTTCCTACATTGGTCGTTTGATTCATAGGATAGAGTGGTATAGGATTTTCTTCCTATGTAATCATGTTTTAATTGGCAATCTAGCATCTACTCCAACTTTTATTTCACTTCCTTTGATCCTACGAAGAGAATACTTGGTCTAAATGATGTGCCGCTGCAAGAGCCACCTATATTAATTTACCATGCTCTAAAAAGTTGGACCAGCTTTGGCTATGGTAGTACTGTACTAGGTTAGTAGGTGACCTTGCGCTTGGCTCTTCTCCTCTTCCGGAAGTCGAACAATAATGATGGTACTACTTCTGGCAATCTAACACCAAATGAACTGCTGCACGTCCACCGCTTGTAAGCAAAAGTTTCTCCTTGTGCTGCGAGTTGACGGGACACATCAAAGTTACATATTTATTAGTACTCTCTTCAAAAAGGGACGACCATGTCTATGGATACCATCCCGTGCTCTGTCATTGAGTACATGCACTATTCACATGCCATCGAGGAGAACAAATATTGCATAGTACTAGGTGCCATCGAAGTGCACGACTCACTTACGCACTGCATATCCCCATTTTCTTGCATGACATGCCACCTTGATGCTAGATGTCCCGCGTGTCATGGAGGCATATAGTATGATTTTGTAAAATGGAGGCATATAGATGTCCCGCGTGCCGGCAACAGGTTGAACAAAACTCATGTCTTAAACGAAAGAGCGGAAGAACATAGATTCCCGACGACCGAGAAGGAGCTACAAACCTTGGTGTGGAGCGTCTGCACTCATAATATTTTATATTATTCAGCGATATAAAATCAACCAAATCTCTCCATGTTCCTATCCCATTCTATCGTACTATGAGAATAACTTTGAACGTAAGCCATTGATTCACTCTATCCAATGGTCATAGTTGGAAAATCCAAAAAAACCAAGCATTGGATCAACTCTTTTTTCGAGATCAACTCTTTTAGCACTTAGATTGTTGCCGCCTGCCCACCAAGCCCACCTATATATCCACTCATGTGTGATGACCACAGGAGCTGTCCACTCAAATTGTATGATAAAAAAATAAAGGTCGATAACTAATGTGGCACCTCGGGCCAACGCGGCCAGATCGCATTTTGCACGAGAAATTACACACCATGTTTCGTTGACATGTGGTCACGTTCCAACATGTCAGTGAGACGACAGCGAGTCCTTTTGTACAATTTCCAAAAGGCCGTGTAGGCCGAGGCGCCTCTTCGTGTACCGTGGCAAACTGGCAACCGTCCAACAACTCTTCGCCTTTCCCTCTCGATTTGGAACTGCTGTCGCACGCTCTTCCTCCCTCCTCCATTTCCTTTCACCCTTCCTTCTACCATTGTTCGATCGTCTTCTCCTTGGAGGGAACAAGACGGAAACGACCCCGTTATTCTTGCCCCGATCTGAAAGATGACGTGGTGGGGGAACTCATTGATCGGTGCAACGTCATCACCTCGGCTAGCATGGCAGGTTCATTGAAGAACATTCTCGACTCAACTAATAAAATCATTACAAGGAAACCAAGGGTCCAGGAGCGGTTTGATCTCCCCTATCTTCTTCGCCGTGACCCTGCTGACTGGCGCGGGGACGAGGGAAGCCTCGCCTTGTGCAAGTTGATGCCGCATGATAATGATACATATGATGTTAAGATGCCATCTCTTGAGGGCAAGGCTTGGGCAGGCGCAAATGGAGATTGGGTTGTTTATATTGGGTACAATTGCGAGTTGGAACTTGTGAATGTGTACACTCGTCAGCGGATTCCACTTCCAAAAAACTCCGAGTGCCCTGACGTTGAGCACACAGATGATCTACGTATGTTCAAATATGATCATGGTGACTGTCGTCTACAGAAGATAGCAATTTCTCGATTTCCCAACCGCTGTAGGAATTACAAGAACTATCAAGTTGTTGCTATCTTCGACAAGTTTGTTGCCGTTCTTCGTGGTTCGACTGGATGGATATTGCTCAAAAATCAGTTTCTATACACGAATGTGAACTGTGATGCAATTGAATACGAGGGTCTTGTGTTTGCTGCCACCACTCGTGGTACTATTTTGCATGGGATCCTCGTAGTTTTGGTACATTTGTCTTCCACCATAATTATAATTGTTTCATCCACATCCATGCGAGTTAGCAAGTTTCCCTTCTCTACTAATTAACCTTCTTCTTGTGTTTCCAAGGTCTTGTGGACATTCCACCACCTATACTTGAAAAATTTTATAACCAAGGGGGACATGAGGACGAGGAGGGCCGATATACTCAGTGGCGCCTGGCAACTTCCGATGGATCACTCCTTCTTGTCTGTATACAGCCCACTACTGATGTTACTACTAAGGGAGCAGGTGTTGTCTCCCATGGTCGCACTCTCCGGACTTATTCCAACACCCTTTGTATTGTATTAGGGATGGATACTACTGTGCTAGCGCCAACACCTTCTCCCTGGTACAGTATTAATAGTCTAGGAGCAAACTCGCTCTTCCTTGGAAAAAAAATATCCAATGATGGTGAAAGGCGATCCAACTGCTGTTGACACAATGTTACTACCATTTATGAGAAGCAACTGTATCTATACGTTGACATTGCGGTGGTTCCCTACCCTGGTCGTGATATAGTAGGTCGCTTCAGCCTGGAGGATTAGTCCTGCGTTGGTCTCGAGATTGACAGTAGCTGGTCATTCCTAGAGAATCACTTGTGGTTCAAAGAAAGTGTTTCCAACACCGAGGATTGGTTGAGTTGAAGTTCATTTCATTGCTTGTTATTTGTTATGTGATGAAAACTTTAGTATTTATAATGTATCCTCATTGTCGTTGTGGGTTGATGACCCATTGTATGTAATAAAATTATATGCCTGTGATAAACTTACTAAATTTATGAATGGCTTTCGAGTCGCTTCTCTGTGTGGGTGCTACAACGAGGCAAAAAAATATTTTTCGAATACATAATTGTACCTAGCACAGACTCCAGGAAATTTGGCCACAGTGTGAGGTGGGCCATATGTTAATGTGTTCCATGTATGTAACCAGCACCTTGAATCCTCGATACTACTACTATAAGTAGTAGGAGTAGTAGGGTGGCATGGGCCAGAAAAAGCATTCACGTCCAGGAGTACGGTACACGCCACCAGCACGACTTCCATCTGACACCATATTTGTTGGAGTCTGTGCTACAGCAATCTCTTCAACCTTGTCATTTCTCTAACTCAGCCATCGCGTGGTGGGCGAGGTGGGGGTTTGCTGATAGTCGGTTTCCTCAACAACAGTCCCACTTGTAAGGCCAACTCCAACGCACGACCCCAAACGGACCTCCGTTTTGCCCGGATTCTGTCCATTTGGGTAGGGTAATGGGGTCGTGTCCGGGCCATTTCTCGGATGCGGTGGCCGTGCGTCGAACGCGCGGACGCATCCCGGCCGCGTAAATTTTTCTTTGCAAACACATATCTTTTTTTCATCATTGATTTTTTGGTACATGGAAATACATCACCAAAATTTTGACTAGAAAAACAAGAACCACAAGAATACATTTTGGAAGATATCCAACTTCCATAACTGCTCCTGTAAGTTGGATTAGTGCCTTCTCGATGCATTCATTGTTGATCTGCGGAGGCTCGATCCTGTGTGCTTCTTTCTTCTTCGATTGTAAATAAGTAGACGTGTCTAGCCTCTATTCTATCAACAAGTGCACTACCCTCATCTCTAGCCTCTATGCTAGCTAAAAGTGCTATAACATCTACTAAATTGTGCTCTATCAATATATTGTTGTACTCTTCTTCCCAATACCAAAACTTGCATCCATTCTACACAATAAAATTTTATGTTAGCACAACTAGTCTAATCTAAGAGCACAACCAAAGATTTGGTGAGTTCTTCCTCCTTTTGCCGACACGTGGGACATCCAGCATCTAGGTCGTGGCATGCAAGAAAATAAAGTGGTAGTTGAAGCCACGTGATGTGCATCTTGGGTTAAACTGTAAATAGAATCTTACTACTCTTGAGTAACTCCAAAAGCGGCCATGGAAGATCTTTATTGGATTTGTTTTTCATCATAGCACGTCGAGGTGAAAGATGTGCAGGTTCAGTGGGTCCTCTTGCGTTTTCACTGACACGTGGGACCGCATATGAGCAAACATACGATGGGCTCCACGCGTCTGCTGGCTGACTGAGAAGAGAGATAGAGGAGGGCTGAGAACGGACTCCAGGAAATTTGTTCTACGTAACCAGCACCTAGATATAGTGGGGTGGCATGGGCCATAACTAGCATTCATGTCTAGTAGTACGGCACACGCCACCCACACGAGTCCCATCCGACACCAATTTTCTTGGAGTCCATGCTACAGCCATCTCTTCTCCCTCTTGTTTTCTCAGCCATCACGCGGTGGGCGGGCTGGGGGTTTGACGATAGTTGGTTTGCTCAACTGTGGTCCCACTGGTAAGTGAAAATGCAACGCAACACGCATTCCCCATTGAGCGGCGTGCCGGACCAACCGTGTGGAGGTGCGACCAGAACACAGTAGGGTTTTCCTTTTGAACTTATAAGTTGTAAAATTTGGTTCTGCTCCATGGCGCGGTCGATAGATAGAAATAACGATTTTCCCTAGAGTAATGAGAAGTTTGGTTCTGGCGCAGTTCATGCATGGAGTACGTAGGAAAATTATGAAATTGATGCGAAAGGTAAGATAATTACTAGTAGTACCATATACTACTACATGGATTTGACAGAAAGATAAAAATACATACGGATCCATCAACGACATCCTCACGCCCTAGTGCACCGGGTCACCAACCGACGTGTGAGGAGAAGCGGCGTTGGTGGCAAGCTCAACGTGCTTCTGAACAATGTCGTCCAAGGTTGCCCTGCGGTCCAAGAAGGCCAGTGTCCTATCGTCCTCCTCTTACATGTAGTAGTCCTTCTAGACGATTTTCGCGTAGACGTGGGTGATTATGTCGATGGTGTCTTGCTGCGCCAGGCGCTGCGCGGCGAGCACGACCTCGTGGTGGACATTCTCCGGCACGACGACTGGCAGTCGTAGGGCCACTAGTGCGTCGAAGAGGTTGTCACCATAGAGGCCGTTGAGGGTGGCAGGCATCGCAGAGCCTAGGCGCGTGGGCTGGAGGCGTAGGTCAAGGTCGTCCGCGAGCTTCTTGATGATGGTGAACTTGTTGAGGAAGCCGACGAGGACCTCATCGAACAAGGAGATGAAGTTGTCGTCCAAGCGGGCCCTTGCCCTGGCGGCCTCAAGCACTACCTAGAGACGTTCCTCAGTGCCGGGCCGCAGGCCGGCGTCATGGACCATCTCGCACAGCCGACTGATGCTCGTGCTCATCGCCTCCATGGGTCTAGATTCTAGTCAACTGATCTTGTGATTGGAGTGATCACTCTTGCCCTTGGGTGCGTAGGTGCGTAGGATTTCATAGATTGGACTGCCGGGAGCCTTTATATGAGAAGTGCAGACTGCGTTGAATTCACGTGCGTGTTGGCCATCTACTCCTCGCCCCTCTACTGCACCTGCCTTTGGCTGTATGACAGGATGGCCAGTCACCCGTTAGGCCCACGTGTCATACACCCAAAGGCAGGTGCAGTAAGTCAATGAAGCTGTGTCCCCCTTTGTGCCCGTGCATGCTTTCAATGACTTGAGACTACCAAACATCACATGCAATCATTAGTTCATTGCATGTAATCCTATTAAGTAGCAAAAAGACATTAAGTTATCTCACCGATAGGAATAAAACAATACACCATGTATTTATTTACAAAGGGAGTAGTACATTTTTTGTGACATGCATTACTAGATATTGCTAGTCAAATACTAAATCCGGATGGACATGGTAGTACTACTAAATCCAGATGGTGGTGCTAGTACTAGTAGTAGTAGCACTGTACTACCTGTTGGTCAAATTATTACGTGCTCCTCCTCACAGTAAAGTGACAAGACCCTACGCCAAAGATGACACCTGAGTATAGGCGCCGTGTTCGGCATACCATAGTCAGCCTCACCGTGTGCAGTCACTATCATCATGGCTGTAGACCTAGCCTGCTTACAACTAGCCATGTTCGACATAATTTCTCATGCATAGATGCCCGTGCATTGCACGGAACACCAAGATTGGGGGGTGGACGGCGCCGGCAGTGGCCATCATGCCAGATTTTTCCATGGCCTTCTAGATGTGGTGGGGAGGAGATAAGGCTAGTTGTGAGAGACAAGGAGTTGTTTGTAAATAGGGAACAAGTGCGGGCATCTTTTTGCAAAACTGGAGAAGTTTGGTTTGTATGCGTCAGATCTAGATCCGACGGCTATTGGTGAAAGATGGCAGGCACAACATCATCACCAACTCAGGACCTGTTTGATTCGCAGGATTTTCAAAACACAGGAATAGGACACGGCAATATTACAAGTTTCAAACTGATATTACAGATGTTAGGAGTAATGCTGCACCTATGAAGAGGGAGTTACTAGGAAGTTTACGTAAGAACTTTCGTTACTTTAGGTGGATGCAGCATTATCGTACAAACTAAAATCCACCGCCCTAACAAGTCACTAATGGGCAAATAAATTTTCGAGTATCTGGCCACTTGATGTTTCAAAAACAAATTCAGCTTCTTTGGAGACTTTGTCATTTAGGCTTAGACGCTTGCGGTGATCAGCACGCCATTCATTTTTGCGCTAGAGAACGCCAAACTTCATTACCTTGAGCACACTTGCCTCCAGAACAAAGAACATGGCCAATTTAATCTCAGATGTGTTTCCTCGATAGTCAATCAAATCAATTTCTATAAGATGGAGATCAAGGCATTCGATGAGATTGTTATAGTGCAGCAAATTTTTCACTTTCGGGTCTTTTTTATCTGCAAAAGAAGAGAACTTATTAGAGTAGCTGGCTGTATAAGATTGCCGTGTCATCAAGAGGTACCAATATCATTCGCTCATACGATAGGGTTGGCTGGCTAGTCATATTTTTTTTTCACTCTCTCTCTCTCTCTCTCTCTCTCTCTCTTTCTCTTTCTCTTTCCTCCCATTTACCTAGGAGCACGTGAAGTGTTGCCTTCCACTATGTGGCCGGTTTCATATTTCGCAAAAGTATGCCACATAATACGCATCGATGTCAAATCAAAAGATTTTGGCACCGCTCTCGCGATGTGAGAGAGTTGGCACCCCTGTGCACATAGACCCACATGTATAAACAAATCAATCAAACCAACTACACCAGCCTCTCACTCTCCCAAACAAGTGTTTTTTATTGCCTCGGTCCTCTCTCTCTCTCCCACGCAAGTGTTTTTTCATTGCGTGAGTTATTAATTTGGCACCGGAGCAAAGTAGGTGATCCAGATTGGGGCACCAGGTGAGAAATGGAGGGGCATCGATGCCAAATGCATCACAAGTGAATTTGGCAAGTGTTTTGCCCTACATAGTGGAGGGCTGTTATAGCCCACTTTTGTACTACCTCTTATTTAGTATAAAATTTTGACCATAGATTTACGTAAGAAAATGAGAATGCATGTCACTAAAAATTACACCATTTGAAATTATGTTCAAATACGAATCCAACGATATAGTTCTTAGTGACATGCATTAAAATTTTGTTAGTTAAATCTATGGTCAAATTTTGATACTACAAAATAGGAAGAGTAAACCAGGACGAAGGTAGTACTTGCTCTTAGGGTAACCATAGAGTTACTAGACTAGTCTAAGTTACTTTCCACTATGACTAGCCTAGGTTACTATAGTAGTACAACAAAAAAACGATGCAGGTGATCACGTGAGAAAAAAGACTAAAAACATTTCTTTCGGTGCAGTGCGTAGATGCGGTTTTGAACACTACACTTGTCGTCGTAATTTGGGAAAATTACGAAAAAATTGAGATACGTTGTGATTACCGTTTACTAACAGGAAATAAGTCTCACCTAGATGAGTGGCTTCTCCGTGCACGGAAAGCATGTAAGGAATCCAACAACTTGATCCAGATTGGGGCTGGTAGATTTTATTGCCAAGATCTTCACTATGTGCATAGACTGGGTCAAGCTTGTGGGAATCATTTTCTGGAAGACGGTCGTAAATACATCAAGAAGAAATTAAAAAATGTGAATTTCAAGAAGACAGAGAAGAAGATGAGTGTTGTACCTGAACGAGTATGGATCCAATAAAGAGTTCGGAGAATTTAGCAGACGATTGCACCAACGCTGTCTATTTCGGCGCGTCAATGACCCTGATTTTTGTTGGACCTTCTAGATTCGATAGAAGCAATCTCTCAAGGAAAGGCGCATTCCCAATGACCATAACGTGGAACAGGTGGAGTGATATCTTACCAAAACATGTCTTGTTGCGGGGCCAGCAAGACACATAAATCCATCGGAGAATCGTCGAGGCGATGTGGAGGCTAATGAACACGTGGATCAGCTCAAGACGAAGGTACTCGAGCGCAGTAGAGCCGTGCAGCAGGTGCTACATAGCCTTCTTCGAGATGACAATGTCGAAGAGGTCGAGCTGCTTGAGTTGAGAGAGAAGAAGGGCGGGCGCGGGATTAATCTGGGGAAAATAGCAGGAGCTGAAGCTGGTGCGGCACAACGTTGGTGCAAGGCGGAGCGCGGACGGCAGCAGAGAGCGATATCGTCCAGCTTCAAAGCTGACCTCCTCGAGCTGATCTAGGGCGGGTGATAGGAACCACTCGTCGAACTTGGGTTAGACCTTGCAGTTGGTACTGAACATGCAGATGTCAAGGCGTATGGCTGGCCCAGGGTGCGATGAAAGGATCTTGGAGACTACGGCAATGCGTTTGCAATCCCCGTTGGAGAGGCAACAGTCGATGGTGAGATTGAGGGGGACGCGGCACCAGAGGGGGCGCCACCGCCAGGAGAGCAGGGCGGTCCGCACGGCAGATTTGGTGGTGAGGACGCCGAAGATGACGAGCCGCATGTCGTCGGGGAGGTTGCCGATGAAGTCCAGGCTCGCCGGATGCGGTTTTGGCTCGAGCCGCCTCCGCTTGTTGGCTGCCTCGCCGTCCATCTCAACCGGCGGTGACGCCGGTGTACACGTGTGCTGGTGTGTGTTTTGTGCAGGGTGTGCGCGAGTGCGTCCTTCTGTGCATGCCGCCGCGTAGTGGTGAATTGTGCGTGAGTGCGTCCTCCACGCGGAAGAAGTGTGTCCTTAATGCGCCCTCAATTTACTAGCGTGCGGGGTGCTTCCCTGAGTGGTTTCAACTTTGTTTACTTCACCGCGTGTCAGATGGGCCTCTAGTTTACTTATTTTCACCCACTACCACATGGGCCAACACACAAAGATACAGAACACGAGCTGACAAAGCAGGATGTGGACTGGTTGACCGGTCAACTAAACAATATATGGAGCTATACGCTGACACAGTGAGCGTATAATCCGTCGGTATAGAGTGTTCGTGTGAGAGGGGAGGCCTGTGAGAGATAGATAGAGAGAGAGAGAGAGAGAGAGAAAGAGCTACTCCCTCTGTTCGATAATGTTGTTCCAACATTTTTTAAAAGTCAAACTTTTGAAACTTTGACCAAGTTTATAAAGAAATTACTTATATCTACAATACCAAAGATAAATGATAGTATGAAGTAAGTACATGTTGTGATGAATCTAATGATCTTTCAAGATGTAAATGTTTTTCTCCACATATACATGGTCAAACTTTTGAGGTTTGACTTTTCAAAACATCCATATGCTTATGGACATGAGAGAGTCCCTAACTAGAGAGAGAGAGAGAGAGTGAAATAGAAAGAGTGAGTGAAAATAGTGTTTGTGTGTGTGAAAGAGACATGGACAACACTCGATAAAAGTCGAGAAAAAACGTGTGTGTCTTATGCAAACATATCACACATGCATATTTGACAATGGTAGAAAGGTGAGGAGATAGTGTGTGGTGGTTTGCAACCGAGAGAGCAAGACCCCTAGCACACGGGCAAGAGGGGTCTGACAAACAAGGGAGAGAGGTCGAGAGAGACGTACAGAGAAAATGCAGACATGGGGAGGAGAGAGTGTATGTTTTTCATAGAGAGATCCCCTGGAGATCGTGATGGGACTACATGGGTGGGAGATCGAGTGACAAGGTGTGTGCGTGATAGAAGATACCCCGAGAGATATCGAGATAGACGTATGGATGGAAGGAGACAATACGTGTGTTCCTGATGGCTAGTGAGATATAAGCATACTTAGGGGGGAGTGCTTGCGCCTATGAAGGAGTGAGGGATTATGGTACTTATTAGGGGGGTGCGTGTCACATAGAGAGAGAACAAGGGCAGAGAGTGTTGGATGGGTCTATATGTATAGCGCGAGCGAGACATGTGTATGTGTGAACCAGGGAGATATAAAGTTTGAGAGAGATTGAGGAGCCCCGATAAGGCTGAGTGGTGCATCAGATAGCTGAGAGGGGGAAAGAGATATTCCATCCGCTCGATAATGCAGTGCATGTTATTTTTTTAGAAGTCAAAATTTGGAAACTTTGATCAGGTTTACACAAGTGTTATTTATATCTTCAATACCAAAGATACATCATACGAAACTACATCTCATGGTGAATCTAATGGTATATGTTTGTCGTTCCATATGTATTTGTTTTTCTCCACATACATGGTCAAACTTTGTGATGTTTGACTTTTCAATAAATCAATATGCTATGGACCGAGGAGAGTGCCTAAGTCGAGAGGGATCAAGTGCGTGTGAAGGAGAATAAGCAAGTGTGCAAAAAGAGTATGTGTGTGAAAGAGAAAGTGACAACAAACGATAAATTAGAGAGAGTGTTTTTTCGTTTCTTAGGTGAACATATCACGCATGCATCTCCGAGATAGAAAAGCGAGGCGAGGAGATACACGAAGATAGCTAGTGTGTGATTGTTTGCAACGGAGAGAGACACCCCTATAGCACATGTCCAATAGGGGTCTGGCCAACAAGGAACAAAGGTCTAGAGGGACGCATGGAGAACATGGACGCATGGGGAGGGCAAGAGGGTGTGTTTGTGATAGAGAGACCCCCTCGAGATCATGAGGGGACTATATGGGTGGGAGATTGAGGGAGGTGCATGCGCGATAGAAAGATGACCCGAGAGAAATCGAGATAGACCATGCACATGTTTGTGATGGAGACTAAGACTAGCTAGTCATATACATATAGGGGGGACTATGTGTGCCTCCAATTGAGTGAGAGACCATCATACTTGGCTAGCTAGGCATGATATTGTGTGTGTGTGCATGTGAGATGGAGAGAGAATGAGGGAGAGAGATAGAGTTTTAGATGGGCCTATCGAGTGCGAGTAAGCTATGCATGTGTATGTGTGACCCATGTAGATGGAGAGTTTGAGAGAGGGGGGAAGAGCTCCGAGACGACAAAGTGGTGCGTGAGAGAGATACGGGCAATGAGCCAAGGAATTTGTGTGTGTACGATGAGTGCACCCAAGATATCTAGCTTGGACTAGAGAATCATACATAATGTGCGAGAGAGACCTATAGATGGAGTATATATGCATGCAAACTAGAAAGACCCCCCCCACGCACACACACAAAGAGAGAGAGAGAGAGAGAGAGAGAGATGGAGAGAAAGAGAGAGGACCAACATGGTTTGTGTGTTGGATGCGTGTGACAGAATTGAAGATTGTCAGTGAGAGCGAGAGAGAGCAGGAGTCCAGGAGAGGGGGAGGTCACGTTTTATGCATCAAAGACTGATATAAACCATGTTTCGATATAAACTTTCATTCAAATAGAGAACATGTTGTCTGCAATCCACACATGAACGGATATATGCGTATGTCAAACAAGTTCATTAATTTGACTTTCAACATGTTCATGGAGTACTATAATACTGTACAACATGCTATTCGATTGACGTGTTCAATTTTGGATTTAGTTCACTATTTTGACCTGGTGAATGAGCTATTTCATTGAATCGAGATATTTCATTTTGGGTGTGATTCCCGTTTTTTGAGTGGGTCAACTATTTTTCATATAGTAAATCGCTAGCAACGAGCATGTAAAAACACATTACTCCCGAGCATCATCTCTCCATCTAAAAAAGAAGTGGCAAGCTAATATTTCTAAATTTGATTCGAATCGACTTGGTAAGGTAGACGTGGATGCTCGTTCTCCCAAATTTTGAACAAACTGTTAAACGTCCACTGCTTAGTGGAATTCGCCCGAGCAAATATATGGGAGACGCGAAATTACCGTCCTATGTGGGAGACGCATTAATTGGCCCGTTGTGCATCAAGGGTAGGTTCATAACTTCATCCAAGTACGCCTTATCCTAGGCCGAAATGACATGTGCCGAATAATTCATAAACCATGGTCGGCAAAACACGCTCTCCTCACCCGAAATAGCTCGCGCCCACTATTTCAAAACACACACTCCTCACCCGAAATCGCTCGCGCCCACTATATTTCAAAACACGCCCTCCTCGCCCAAAATCGCTCCCGCCCACTATTTGGGGAGAAGCAAAGTTACTCTACTATCCCCGACCCTCAGTACACAGACCCAAGCCGAGAAGCCTAATGCAAGGGTAGAACTGTAACTCCCCCTCACATTTCAGACAAATGCGTCCGTAAAACACGGTTCCACTCCCCTCTCAATCCCCCCCATTCATACCTCGTGGGCGCCAAATCACCTTCTCCCCGGAAGCTCCCTTCTCCCGAGCCGCGAAACCTCAGCCCCTCCTCCATGGCGCCCCCACCGCACCAATTTCACAGCTGCCCTCCTCCCTAATGCCGGAGACGCTGTCCATTTGCCGTCGTGCACTGGGCTGTGTGCATCTTACTCCGTGCTGCTGGAGCTGCCTCGAGACGGCCGCGTGAATCGTACTGGAGCCGATTCACCCCCGCAGTTTTCACGGCGCCGGAGCGGCACCAACTTCGGATCTGTCCAGAGTCCTGGTGCTGCTTTCCCGTAGCCGTCGACCGCCGCGACATCGTTGTTTCCCTGCCGCCAGTGGCCACCGCAACCGCGCCGGCCTCACCGACTCAACAGCTGGACCTGCCTACTTCACCATGCCGCCAGATAGGTCGCACCCTCATCTCAAATTACTTTATTTAGGCGTCAGTTGTCTGAATTTTTATTCTGGGCCAATCAATTCCCAATGGGAAACAGCACCCCTCGAGGCGACGGAGCTCCTAGGCTGCTGGTTGGCTGGTGTCTAACGTAAGGGTGCGGGGCCGCAAGTTTGCCGAAGAAGAAGCGCTTATATGGCTATCTTAGAGATGTGTGGGTTCAAGGTACTGCCGCCGCTGGATCTGGATGACGGGGAGTCTTTCTGGATTGGCCCGAGGCGGCGCAACCACGGCAATGCGGTGGGGCGGGGAGCGGGGTTTTGGCCGGGGCCACGGACGGTGAAGGCAAGCTGCTCTGTCGTTGGTCGCTGGCTCTTCAGGGAAGATTCCTAACAGTGTCAGCCGGGAGGCACAAGACGGCCATCAAGCCATCCAGCGTAGATCGGATAGTACCAAAATAAAATAAAGTCATGTGACCCCAATTTAGTCTCAGTCAACAGACGTGTGACCACTCTCGTACCTTGTTGTTAATCTCTTAGTGTATTTCTTCAGATCAAAGAGATGTGTCATTCTTAACATTATGCGTTATCTGCATCTTCAGCCACACCGTCTTCCGACTCACCGCAGCTGCTCCAACAAGGGAAGCATACACCAGAAGGGAGCTATAGTCCCCACCCAACAGTTCCCTGCATCGAATGCGCGTGCACGACATGGACAGCCACAACAACTACAGCGCCATCGACAAGTCAGGACATGATGCTCACTCCTATGGATGGCAGCCAGATAGGTTGTACCCTCATCTTACTTGTGTGCAACATTTATGCCTTTGTTATTCATCTAAGCATGGAAAATAGATTATCACATTTCACTGTATATTCATGCTGATCTCTTACGGGTCTTGTTCAGGAGTTAACTTGTTCCATAGTTCAGCTAAGATACTTGTTCTTTAGGTAAAGATGTTCCATAGTTATCATCCATCGGCCAATGTTATACCACAGGCTGGTGATTATAGTATTATACCACTACCAGTATTACCTATGTTGTTCTTTAATACTTCTGTGTGCCATCTAGTTAATCTCGAGTACAAACGATACATATTCTGTAGCTTTCATCTGTGTTCTCACTTTAGTGTTTGAGACCTATTGCTGCTAGTTAACCCCAGTCCTACTATTTATGTCATCTCCTACAGGCACTTATTACATAAATCTAACTACTAGTTGTCATCCATGCATGTTAGATATAATTGCACACACTGATATATCCACAAGAACCTCACCGAGCAATGTAAAGGCCAATAAACTTGATGTCAATGATACCCAATATGATGGAACATGTAAAGGCAGTTCTTGAGAAGACTTGCAGAAAGATGTTGAATCCTCTTCACCCCACAAGGTCCTTTCTCTAACTTGGCCCGTGATATGGGTACAACATGCATATAATGTCCTGGAGTGTATCTACTTTGTTGCAATGCCATGTGCTTAGCATGTTGATCATGCATGTAAATATGTCATGCCTTCCTATTTTTTAGTACCTATTCCATTCATGTTAACAGGTTTTCAAATTCAGGTACTCCCATTCTACTCTATCGCAATGCCTTCTGCTTAATTTGGACATCATGCTTCTGAATATCTTATGCATTGTTATTCATCAGTATGTACTTCATCTATCTACCATACCATGTTTTTTACATTGAAGTGATGTTCTAGTGCTCTGTTGCAATGCCATCTTAGTTTCCCAATCATACACGTGTATGTTGCCTTAGTTTTTTCTGTACGTATTCCGCTAGCATACAGTTTTACATTCAACTAGTGTTTTTTACTGTGTTGTCCTATCGTATCCCTAGCTCTTACGCCATACTCCCTCCGTCTGGATTACATGTTGCCGAAATGGATAAAAAAGGATGTATGTAGAACTGAAATACGCCTAGACCCATCCATTTTTTCCGAATGGAGGGAATACATGTCAATATGTCATGCCTTTCTATTCATCAGTACCTATCCCATCTCTCTACTGTAGCATGTTTTATAATTGAAGCACGATTCTTCTATACGAGGCATGCAAGGGGAAGACGACTATGTTAGAATCTGAAGGGTTACAAACCAGGTCTTTGAAAAAGATCCAAATGCCAGGAGATAATAAACCAACTCCATTTTTTATAGATACTGCTCCAGCACAGAGAAACCCAACTCCTACTGATAATAAGCAGATTCCAGTGGCCAAAGAACTAGTCCGCTTCGGTCCAGCAAAAATATGTCAACTCCATTCTAAGAAGCGTGTGCGTATCCTTGCATCATGAAATTTTATAGCATGCTGATCATATTTTATCCATCTCTCTTTTAGAAAATAAGCTTAACAGATAGAAGAATTTATGCACTGGTATCGTCTGTGAGGGAAGATTCTGGCAGGAATTCTCTGTACTCCAATGCAGATGTAATTACCTGTTGTATATCACTATATTTTTACATCAGCATGTATTTTGTTAATCGGCATGAATCCAACCTTTATCTGATCTAAATTTAGTTGTGGCAAAATGTATGATTAAAGGCCACAATGTTGATTTTTGTAAGGAAAACTGCCTGGTAGTTTTGCATCCTGAGCTGCATGAGTGTACTATCTCATATCATTGGGTTTGATTACTTTGGTTCTGCAGTGAGCTTTTAGTGTTTTTTTACTTGTTGTCCTATCGTATCCCTAACTCTTACATCATACTCCCTCCGTCCAGATTACATGTCGCAGAAATGGATAAAAATGGATGTATCTAGAACTGAAATACGCCTAGACCCATCCATTTATTTCTGTATGGAGGGAATACATGTCAATATGTCATGCCTTTCTATTCTTCAGTACCTATTCCATCTCTGATGTAGCATGTTTTATAATTGAAGCACCATTCTTCTATATAAGGCATGCAAGGGGAAGACGGCTATGTTAGAATCTGAAGGGTTAAAAACCAGGTCTTTGCAAAAGATCCAAACGCCGGGAGATAATAAACCAACTCCATTTTTCATACATACTGCTCTAGCACAGAGAAACCCAACTCCCACTGATAATAAGCAGATTCCAGTGGCCAAAGGACTAGTCCCCTCCAGTCCAGCAAAAGAATGTCAACTCCACTCTAAGAAGCGTGTGTGTATCCTCGCATCATGAAATTTTATAGCATTCTGATCATATTTTCTACATGTTTCTTACCCATCTCTCTTTTAGAAAACAAGGTTAAATGATACTCCCTCCATTCCATAATGTACTGCCTATAGATTTTTTTAAAATTCAAACCTCACAAACATTGACCAAGTTTGTGGAGAAAAATATTTACATCTAGAGTGCGAAACATATATCACTAGATTCATCATAAGACGTAGTTTCACATTATATATTTTTGGTATTGTAAATATAAATATTTTTCTCTACAAACTTGGTCAAAGTTTGTAAAGTTGGACTTCTCAAAGAATCTATAGGCACTACATTATGGAACGGAGGGAGTAGAAGATTTCCTTCATTGGGATTGTATTTGAGGAAAATATCTTGTGGGAATTATCTGTGCTCCAATGCTGATGTAAGTACCTGTTGTATATCACTATATTCTCACATCAGCATGTATTTTTTTTAATCGGCATGAAGCCAATCTTTGTCTGATCTAAAATTAGTTGTAGCAAAATGTTAAAGGCGGCAATGTTGATTTTTGTAAAGAAAACTGCCTGTTAGTTTTGCATATTGAGCTGCATGAGTGTAATATCTCATATCATGCACAATACTGAATTGTAGTGCTGCTCTAGTTGCCCATTCATTCATTGTGTCAATGTTTCTTTTGTATTACTTTACCTGGCTGATGATAGCTATGCCATATTGTGTTAATTTGGTGTTGGCTAGTTGCCCAAACATTCGTTGTGCCAATGTTGCTTTCCTATTATCTGAGTTGGACAATGATAGCAATGCTAGTGTCTTAATTTGGTGCAGGCTGCTGAAGATAAGAAGACAAACTCTGAAAACAGCAAGGCAACCCCATTGTTTCTTTCCAATAAATCTAGGTCAGGTAATATGCCAATAACTCATGATTAATCTGTTTGGTTCCCCTCCTAATCTATGTTATGATGCAGTGGTCGAGACACTCTCCACTATCAATAATACAAGCCTACCAAAATCGCCATCTGAATCTGTTTAGTATCCTCTGTCTCGAATGCAAAGGAAAAATGTATGTTTGTGAACCAATTAATGGCTAAAGGAATGATGGAAATGGTGGAGGAATCAGAGGTGCAGAGTCGTGTGACACAACAACTGATCAATGTTTTCAGAGACAGTGTAGCAAAGCAGCAAGAACTTGCCCACATGCTTATGGGCGTCATCCGTGCTGAGGTTGCAGATTGTGACGTTGTAGATCGCTAGGTTCTGTTCATTTATTTGCACTGGCATCAATCTTTGATTGCCCAGTGGATGTAATTTCCTATGATATATGCTGGATATGCAACGTTTTCCCTGTATGTCGTACCTTTGCTTGATCGGTTTTGGTCCTGTGCATAATTTCTCATCGTAATGGGCTCAAATTATCTAATTTGGCCTAAAGACATGTACGAACTTTAGTGGGCCCATTAATTTAATGGGCCATTACCAGGCCGAAAGTTAATGGTTGGCCCTCTTAACTCCCAGGTCATTAACAGGCTAACATCGAAGCGGGCAACGGGTGGGCCCAATTGATTTCATGGGCCGTTAACAGGTCATTACTAAGTTTGGGCTACATATGGCCCAACTATAGTGTGGGCCTTTAGCAGGCCGAAAGAGACAGCGGGCTTGTACTGGACCATGAAGAGCATGGGCCGCTAAGGCCTTGTACAATGGGAGGTGCTTAGAGAGATGCTTAGGAAAATAAACCGGGTTTTTCTGAAGCACTGGTGCCTATTTCTACAGGAGAGACGCTTAGTTAAGTGTCTACCCTGTACAAATATGCACCGGTGCTTAAGGAAAACCTGGTTTATTTCTCTAAGCACCCCCTTAAGCATCTCCCATTGTACAAGGCCTAAGAGGCCGAAAGTCAGGTCGTATTGTAAATGGCCCAACTGTGTTGTGGGCCTTTAGCAGGCCGAAAGAGAAACCGGGCTGGTATTGGACCATGAAGGGCATGGGCCATTAAAAGGCCAAAACTCAGGTCCAACTACAAATGGCCCAACTCATTTATGGTCCGTTAACAGGCTGAAAGGCACATAGTGCCGGGAATTGGCCCAACACTTAAATGGGTCACCAAAAGGCCAACACTCAAGTCCGACTACAAATGGCTCAACAGATATATGGGCCGTCACCAGGATGAAAGACACACCGGGCCGGAAATTGGCCCAACACTTAAATGGGTCGCTAAAAGGCTGAAACTCAGGTCCGACTACAAATGGCCCAACTGATTTATGGGCCATCAATAGGCTGAAAGACACACCGGGCCGGAAATTAGCCTAATATTTAAATGGGTCTCTAAAAGGCCAAAAGATGTACATCATGAAAATTGGCCCATCCACTAAATGGGCCGTTAACAGGCTGAAATCTCATCAGGGCGATATTGAGCCCAAATATATAGCGGGCTGTTAACGGGCTCGAACTGACGATGGGCTGCAATGGTGTCAAATCTTTAACGGGCCATTCACGGGCCGAATTGGCACATCTCGTATGGGCCGTGGGCTTAAATGCACCTGACACAAGTAGGCCTTATATGGGCCGGCCTGCTATTTTTTACAGGGCCGGCCTTTTTCATCGGAATGGGCCACTGTTGGGCCGTGCCACGTGTCGACCTATCATAGGCGCCTCCTGTCCAATGATTGGATGACATCTGTCCCAACGGTGAGGCAACACCTGTTTCCTCCGACCAATGATGATTTTACACGTGGAAAATCCCCATTGGTCCAGGCTGTTAACGGGTTATTGGATCCAAAGCCGGACCCGATAGCTTAACGGTGTTCCGTTACGGTGGATGCCACGTGTTGGTCACCCTTGACGAAAGCACTTCTGTGACGCGTGATTTATCGTCATGGAAGTGGACACTTCCGTGATGATAATTTCGGTAATGTCATGGAACACTTCTACGACAGCACAGGTATGACTATCTTGATTCTGTCATAAATTTGTCATGGATGTACATGCATGACAGAAAACGTGACCTACTGTGACAAACACGTATCATTACGGAAGTGTATTTTTTTGTAGTGTTGCTCGTTACAAAATATCTTGCTATCAAACTACTCTGTTACTTACAACTTCAGCATTTGCAGACATTACCTTGCTGAAACTACTTGTCATTTCCTTCTGGTCCTCATTGGGTTCGACACTCTTACTTATCGAAAAGAGCTACAATTGATCCCCTATACTTGTGGGTCATCAAGGCTATTTTCTGGCGCCATTGCCGGGGAGTGAAGCGCCTTTGGTAAGTGGAATTTGGTAAGGAAACATTTATATAGTGTGCTGAAATTTATTGTCACTTGTTACTATGGAAAACAATCCTTTGAGGGGTTTGTTCAGGGTATCTTCACCTCGAATGGAACCACAATTAGCTACCCCTCAACCTACTGCACCCACTGACAATATTAATATGAAATTCCTTCGGTTATGATAGAATAACTGCTAGCTAATCCTTATGTAGGAGATGGAACCGAGCATCCTGATATGCACTTGATATATGTAGAACAAATTTGTGGATTGTTCAAGCTTGCAGGTTTACCCGGGGATGAAATTATGAAAACAGGTTTTCCCTTTATCTTTGAAGGGAAAAGCATTGGCATGGTATAGGCTATGCTATGATATTGGATCCGGGAATTGGAATCGATTGAAATTGGAGTTCCACAAAAAAATTATCCTATGCATCTAGTTCATCGTGATCGGAATTATATATATAATTTTTGGCCTCGTGAAGGAGAAAGTGTCGCTCTAGCTTGGGGGAGGCTGAAGTCAATGTTACATTCATGCCCCAATCATGAGCTCTCAAGAGAAATTATTATTCGTAATTTTTATGCTCGGCTTTCTCGTAATGATCAAACCATGCTTGATACTTCTTGTGCTGGTTCTTTTATGAACAAGACTATTGAATTCCCCTGGGATCTTTTGGAAAGAATTAAATGCAACTCTGAAGATTGGGAACTCGATGAAGGTAATGAGTTAGGTATTAAACTTAAGTATGATTGTGTTAAATCTTTTATGAATAGCGATGCTTTTCCAAAGTTTAGCACTAAATATGGACTTGATACTGAGATAGTAGCCTCCTTTTGTGAATCATTTGCTGCTCATGTTGATCTCCCTAAAGAGAAGTGGTTTAAATATCACCCACCTATTAAATAAGAAATTAAAGAACCGGTAGCAATTAAAGAAGAAACCATAATTTATAATGTTGATCCAGTTGTTCCTTCTGCTTATATTGAGAAACCACTACTACAATAGGATGCTGCTAACGCGACACTACGATCATAGACCCTTCGACGAAACTGTGTGCGATGCCATAATCACAAACAGTGGTGTAAAATAACCGTCAAAAAGGTGCAAAACATTTGCGATGGAGGATGCATCAAACACGGTTCAGATTTTAGTTGCATGTGCAATGCAGGGCATACGGTCCAGCTCAATTAACTGTTTGCGATGAGGAGGAAAAAAAGAAACGGGCAACCAGATGAAGGTGTGTGCGATATACACCATACGGTTAACTCGGGTGAACTATTTGTGATTAGACAACACAAATGAAATGGGAAGCCAGATGAAGGTGTGTGCGATATACGGCATGCTGTTCACTCGGATGAATTGTTTGCGTTGAGACAAGAGAACAGAAACGGTTCAATATAACAAGATGTGTGTGATACGCGGCAAATAGGTCTGTAATCAGAAATGTGTGCGAAGACCGATAATAACACAGACGATTGCTTCTAATTCATCTGTTTGGGATTGATGAATTCATCACTGACGGGTTCCCTTGTGTGATCCGTGTTCATCTGATCATCATCTACTTCTTGTTCTAGCTCGATGAACACGCCACCGTTTCCCGCCATTTCCTCACCTTTTTCCTGCCACCCAGTGATATTGCGCATAGGTGGCGTGCTACGCATGGAGGCGACAAGCACAGCCTGTAGCAGATCGACCTTTTCCAAGCATGCAAACCCACCAAAGCGCCGCCTCTGCCATCAACCTCGTTGACGAGGAAAACGCGCAGGTGCCATGGCCCATCGAGGCTGAGGTGCTCCCCAGCAACAGGATGGACGACGCTATGATGCGCATCATCACCAGGGTTGAGCAGACCTTTGGTGCATGGCGCTTGAGCACCGACAGGCTGCAGCTCGCTGCACAACATGATCGATGGCGCGCCACAGAGCAAGCTAGGCGCGTCCACACCGATAGGATGCGTCTCACTACACAGTGAGACCGTTGGAGCACCGCAGAGCGAGAGGCGCGCCGCGCCGCACAGCAAGAGTGGATCCATCGGCGCTTACCTCCTGTCGACACGGTGACGCAGCTGGGTACACGTCCCGTCAGTACCCCCATTCCTCACCAGGAGTGGGCAGAGGCCCTCTGCACCATACTTGCACCAGAGGCTGGCTACGTCGTACTTGCACCGAACGCCCGACGCGCCGTTCGCATGGGTGCCGCCAGTCGCCTTGTCCGCGGCCCGCTGGATGCCAATGCGTTGGTCCGTAGGCTCGAATGCCTCCTTGGCCCAGGTGTCCACCTGGACGCAGTAGAGGAACATGGTCGTGGCATCCTCGAGCTAGTGTTCTCTGGTGAAATAGCCAACTTGGAGCTCGAGATCACGCTCTAGATGTACCGCGAGCGTGTCAACCGCTTGGACAAACGCCTGCATGAGTTCAGGCAGAGCCAAGAGCTACCGTAGGCAAGGGCTGCTGGTCATGGTCTCATGGATGCATTTTATTTTGAAAAGCCGTTTCAACGTGGATAGCTATGTATTCACAGCAATCATAGTATTGCTCTGTTTCAATGTGTGTACTCTATTTTCCATTCTTATATGTTCTGTTTCAATGTGTGTATATATGCTTTCCATTGTGTATATGTGGATGATAACAGCTAGGTTCAAATTAGTATACAGAAACAGATAGAAAACGGAATTCATAATATATATACATATATTAATTGTTCATTTGTCCATCATAGAATATATATATATATATATATATATAATATCATCACATATACGTGATGATACTTAACTACTAGGTATAATGCATAAAATTGAAAACGAACAATACTAAAACTAATAATCCCTCTTGGGGCCAGTATTCTGGCAGCCCCTCGCCAGCAGCTCCTTGGTGCGCGGCATCTTCCCAGTGCAGAGGCATTACTCCGCCTCGTATGCCTCGCAGCGGATGATGTACCGATCTCCCTCTTGCTGGCGGACGCGCGTGGCCAATCTTGCCATTTCATTGGGTGCCCACCGGAGCTCCTCGTCGGTGGCACGCTGGAGCTTATCGGCCCAACTCCATGCAGTGATGAGGCGCCCATCACCTATGACTTCCTCGCGAAGTACCCGTCTTTGTACACCTCCTTGACACGATGACGAACCCGCCCCCAAAGCTCTGCCCCCTCCTTTTTCCAGGCGGCATCACGGGCTTCACAGGCCGCCTGGTACCTGGCTTCCTCCTCCGCCATCTCCTTCTTGAATGCCACTTTTCTGGCTTTCTTAGCTGGCGGCAGCAGCTTCCATAGACAAAGATTGTACTGGCCCCAAAACCAATCCAAAGTTGGGGGGTCCGGCGCAACCTCGTCAGGCTACGCGTAGGGGTCCTCGTCGCTGCTAATCGAGTGAGCATCCTCGGGGGGCGGCGACTCCTCGTCGGCGCGTGGGCAGACTGGCGGCGCCATGGAAGAGATTTGAGAGAGAGAGAGAGAGGGCGAGCGAGGGGAGGATGTAGATGAGAATGCAGGAAGGACGATGTGAGCAAGGTAGTATTTATTGGCGGCCGGAATCTAGATCGACGGGGACAGTACACACGCCAGTCACCAGAATTTACGAGTACTGTAGTTTGAATTACAGACGATTCCCGCAGCAAAATCCGTGTGTGAACATAATAGCCAAAATCCGTGTGTGAACATAATAGCTGACGGTTTTCATTGCAGAACCATGTCTGATTAATGATCCCTGCCACTCACCTACCAAACCTCAAGCCGCGAGATAGAGTGCCAATCATGTGGGGGCTGGTTATCTTGCCAGATCTTTACATTTTCTTTTTCCAGCACCAGATATTTACATCGTCTGATGATTTTTTAACTCGCACACAAGTACACAAAAATATGATTTTTCAAACCGTTATGGTTAGGTGTTGCATGTAGATGTAGTTCAAATTTGAATTAAATGGTTAGAAAATCACTTAAATGTCTTTAAAAGGTCAAATGACCCCTGAAATTTTCCAAATTTTCTCATGACAGTTGTATTAGTCCATGTTAAACGTAGAAAAAATTTGAAGGCCGTAAGAGGAAACTATCTCCCGTTCGTCATCAAACATGCATTGTTCCCTCTCGGAACCATGAACCTTCTTGTGAGTTGCTCCGGTTTGTGAGGGGTGTGTGTCCAAACTTTCGTCAAACAGGCCAATTTTTTTACCACATCACCTTGGTGGCATGACATTAGATGAAGCAAGGTTTCATGTTTTTCTGATCATTTTTTTAATATCTTGGAATTAAAATGCCATGGCACTCCATGCATACGTATGCATGTGTCCATGTCATGAGACCAATATGTTTGAAAATTCCTTCTAATTTACTGCACATGGAATTAACTCGAACACAAGTACACAAAAATATGATTTTCAAACTATTTTGGTTAAGCGTTCCATGTAGATGTAGTTCAAATTTGAATTACGGTCATTAAATGGTTATAAAATCACTTAAATGTCTTTATAAGGTCAAATGACCCCTGAAATTTTCCTAATTTTCACATGACGTTGTATTAGTCCACGTTAGACATAGAAAAAAATTGAAGGTCGTAAGTGAAAGCACAAGTGCTCCCCGGATGATTTGGTAATTAATGTCAACATATCTCTTGTTGGACTAATACTTTCATCTAGCATATTTCAGATAAGTCCAATAGTGGAGTGGCATGGACTAGAGGATGTGGGACCCCTTCAAGATGATGAGGACAAATGATTGGCTCAAGCTCAAAGCTCAGGACTCTACATTTTTCATTTTAGTGATCCAAGATCACATTGAGTCCATAGGAAAGCCAATATTATTAAGAGGGGATGAGGTGTTGCTTTATGAGGTTCTTGCTCAAAGTGCTTAGTGATATGCTCCACAACCCTCAACCACTTTCTCATATCCAAAAATATCCCAAACCAAAAGTCAAACTCGGCCCACCGATTTGATCTATCCGGGGCCACTGAGTTCTCTTGACACAACCACTGCCAGAAACCCTAATCAATTCGGTCTCACCGATGTGATCTTGGTCTCACCGAGATGGGCTTGCAGACTCTCTATTGCCTATTGCATTAATTTCGGTCTCACCGAAACATGACATCGGTCCCACCGAGTTTGCTTGGCCAACTCTCTGTTTAGCTTATTACCAAAATCGGTCCCACCAAATTTGTGTAATCGGTCCAACCAAGATGAGGCTTTACCCTAACCCTAGCACATCCGTCTCACCGAGTTGATCAAGTCGGTCCCAACAAAAACCCTAACAGTCACATTATGAACTAAATCGGTCTGACCGAGTTGTATGATTCGGTCCCACCGAGTTTGGTGATTTGTGTGTAACGGTTAGATTTTGTGTGGAGGCTATATATACCCCTCTACCCACTCTTCATTCATGGAGAGAGCCATCAGAACATGCCTACACTTCCAACATGCATTTTCTGAGAGAGAGAACCACCTACACTTGTGTTGAGGTCAAGATACTTCATTCTAACCACATAAATCTTGATCTCTAGCCTTCCCCAAGTTGCTTTCCACTCAAATCATCTTTCCACCAAATCCTATCCTATGAGAGAGAGTTGAGTGTTGGGAAGACTATAATTTGAAGCACAAGAGCAAGGAGTTCACCATCAACACACCATTTGTTACCTCTTGGAGAGTGGTGTCTCCTAGATTGGTTAGGTGTCACTTGGGAGCCTCCATCAAGATTGTGGAGTTGAACCAAGGAGTTTGTACGGGCAAGGAGATCACCTACTTCGTGAAGATCTACCCTAGTGAGGCAAGTCCTTCATGGGCGATGGCCATTTTGGGATAGACAAGGTTGCTTCTTCATGGACCCTTCATGGGTGGAGCCCTCCGTGGACTCACGCAACCGTTACCCTTCGTGGGTTTAAGTCTCCATCAACGTGGATGTACGATAGCACCACCTATCGGAACCACGCTAAAAATCTCCGTGTCTCCAATTGCGTTTGCACACTCCAATCCCATCCCTTTACATTCTTGCAACTTGCATGACTTACTTTCCGCTGCTCATATACTCTTGTCATGTTTGCTTGAGATGTATTGTGAATGTTCAAACTTGTGCCAAAACTCCACTTCAACTTAAAGAAATTAAAAACTGCAACTTTTCTTGCTAAGAGTCTATTCACCCCCTCTAGACACCTCTTCTCAATCCTAGAGTAAGAAAAAGCTATCCCCCGTTCATCATCAAACATGCATTGTTCCCTCTCGGAACCACGAACCTTCTAGTGAGTTGCTCTGGTTCGTGAGGGGTGTGTGTCCAAACTTTTGTCAAACATGCCAATTTCTTTACCACATCATCTTGGTGGCATGACATTAAATCAACCAAGGTTTCATGTTTTTCTGATCATTTTTTTTATTTTTTGGAATTAAAATGCCATGTCACTCCATCCATACGTATGCATGTGTCCATGTCGTGAGACCGATATGTTTGAAAATTCCTTCTAATTTACTGCACATGGAACTAACTCGCACACAAGTGCACATATATGATTTTTCAAACCGTTTTCGTTAGGCGTTGCATGTAGATGTAGTTAAAATTTGAATTACGGTCATTAAATCGCTAGAAAATCACTTAAATGTCTTAAAAAGGTCAAATGACCCCTAGAATTTTCAAAAAAAATCACATTACAGTTGTAGTAGTGCATGTTAGACATAGAATTGAAGGCCTTAAGAGGAAGCTATCTCCGGTTTGTCATCAAACATGCATTGTTCCCTCTCGGAACCACGAGCCTTCTAGTGAGTTGCTCCGGTTTGTGAGGGGTGTGTATCCAAACTTACGTCAAACAAGCCAATTTCTTTACCACATCATCTTGGTTGCATGACATTACAACAACCAATGTTTCATGTTTTTCTGATCATTTTTTTATTTTTTTGGAATTAAAATGCCATGTCACTCCATGGATTCGTATGCATGTGTCCATGTCGTGAGACCTATATGTTTGTAAATTCCTTCTAACTTACTGCACATGGAATTGACTCACACACAAGTACAGAGATATGATTTTTCAAACCGTTTTGGTTAGGTATTGCATGTAGATGTAGTTCAAATTTGAATTATGGTCATTAAATGGCTAGAAAATCACTTAAATGTCTTTAAAAATTTCAAATGACACCTAGAATTTAAAAAAAATCACATTACAGTTGTAGTAGTGCACGTTAGACGTAGATAAAAAATTGAAGGCCGTAAGAGGAAGCTATTTCCTGTTTGTCATCAAACATGCATTGTTCCCTCTCGGAACCACGAACCTTCTAGTGAGTTGCTCCGGTTTGTGAGGGGGTGTCCAAACTTTCGTCAAGCATACCAATTTCTTTACCACATCATCTTGGTGGCATGTCATTACATCAACCAAGGTTTCATGTTTTTCTGATCATTTTTTATTTTTTGGAATTAAAATGCCATGTCACTCCATGCATACATATGCATGTTTCCATGTAGTGAGACCAATATGTTTGAAAGTTCCTTCTAATTTACTGCACATGGAATTAACACGTACACAAGTACACAAATATAATTTTTCAAACCGTTTTGGTTAGGCGTTGCATGTAGATGTAGTTCAAATTAGAATTACTGTCATTAAATGGCAGAAAATCACTTAAATGTCTTTAAAAGGTCAAATGACCCCTAGAATTTTCAAAAAATTCACATTACAGTTGTAGTAGTGCACGTTAGACGTAGAAAAGATGAAGGCCATAAGAGGAAGCAATCTCCCGTTCATCATTAAACATGCGTTGTTCCCTCTCGGAACCACGAGCCTTCTAGTGAGTTGCTCCGGTTTGTGAGGGGTGTGTGTCCAAACTTTCATCAAACATGCCAATTTCTTTACCACATCATCTTGGTAGCATGACATTACATCAACCAAGGTTTCATGTGTTTCTGGTTTTTTTTGGAATTAAAATGCCATGACACTCCATGCTTAATTGTGTCATAGCCGTTAGACCAATATGTTTAAAAATTCCTTCCAATTTACTGCAGATGGAATTAAATCACACAAAAGTACACGAAATATGAGTTTTCAAACCGTTATGGTTAGCTGTTGCATGTACATGTAGTTCAAATTTCAATTACGGTCATTAAATGGCTAGAAAATCACTTAAATGTCTTAAAAGGTCAAATGACCCCTGGAACTTTCCAAAATTTGACATGACAGTTGTATTAGTACTACAAAATTTCTCGTTCATTTGAAACACCATCCGTTGCCACTTTACTCCAAATTCGTCTTTCACAGCTAATAAAAAATATCTACAACATCACACACAATTGTTTTATAGGAACCGTTTGTGATGAACATATCTCGGTCTATTTAAGTCTCCCTCCTTAAGCTTCGCTGGCTCATCTTCTCCAGTGCTGGCAACCCCTGAATCCACAAATCCTGATCCCCATTCCTGCACCCCCTTCTTGCGAAGATGACATCATGGAAACGCTTCGTGAAGGCTCGTACGATGGCCACGTCCCCCCCAGCGCGGCCGGCTGCACCGAGAGCGTGGCCGCCTACGCCATGAGTGTCGCCGCATCCGCACTGAGCACGGCCGCTTCCGCCGAGAGGGTGTCTGCGGCAGCCGACAGGGCAGATGCAGCAGCCGAGACAGCTGCAGCTACTATTGCGACGGCAGCTGCAAACACTGAGAGCGCTCGAGCTGCCGTCCGTGCCGTCGATGCCGCCCTGGCATGGGTCGAGGCCATCCACACCAAGATCGACGATGCACACGCCAAGATATTCCAGGCCACCTCGAACTCCAGCATGCAACCCGCGTCTGAAAAGGCGGCGGTGGCCATGGAGCACCTGCTTCCTCATGAGGTCGCTGAGCGAGATCTGGAGATGTAGGAGGCGGCGGAGATCGAGGAGCGCCGTGCTACCTCTTGAGCATGCGTTGGTTTTTCCTTGAAGAGGAAAGGGTGATGCAGCAAAGCAACGTAAGTATTTCCCTCGGTTTTTGAGAAGCAAGGTATCAATCCAGTAGGAGACCACGCGCGAGTCACCTCGTACCTACACAAACAAATAAGAACCTCGCAACCAATGCGGTAAAGGGGTTGCCAATCCCTTCACGACCACTTGCAAGAGTGAGATCTGATAGAGATAATAATAATAAGATAAATATTTTTGGTATTTTTATGATATAAATTGAAAGTAAAGATTGCAAAATAAACGATGCCATAAATAGCTAGTTGACGGGAGATTAATATGATGGAAGATAGACCTGGGGGCCATAGGTTTCACTAGTGGCTTCTCTCAAAATAGCATAAGTATTACGGTGGGTGAACAAATTACTGTCGAGCAATTGATAGAATTGATCATAGTTATGAGAATATCTAGGTATGATCATGTATATAGGCATCACGTCCGTGATAAGTAGACCGACTCCTGCCTGCATCTGCTACTATTACTCCACACATCGACCGTTATCCAACATGCATCTAGAGTATTAAGTTCTTAAGAACGGAGTAACGCTTTAAGCAAGATGGCATGATGTAGAGGGATCAACTCATGCAATATGATATAAACCCCATCTTTTTATCCTCGATGGCAACAATACAATACGTGTCGTTTTCCCTACTGTCACTGGGATCGAGCACCGCAAGATTGAACCCAAAACTAAGCACTTCTCCCATTGCAAGAAAGATCAATCTAGTAGGCCAAACCAAACTGAAAATTCGAAGAGACTTGCAAAGATAACCAACCATACATAAAAGAATTTAGAGAAGATTCAAATATTGTTCATAGATAATCTTGATCATAAACCCACAATTCATCGGATCTCGACAAACACACCGCAAAAGAATATTACATCGAATAGATCTCCAAGAGAATCAAGGAGAACTTTGTATTGAGATCCAAAGAGAGAGAAGAAGCCATCTAGCTAATAACTATGGACCCGAAGTTCTAAGGTAAACTACTCACACATCATCGGAGAGTCTATGGTGTTCATGTCGAAGCCCTCCGTGATCAATGCCCCCTCCGGCGGAGCGCTGGAAAAGGCCCCAAGATGGGATCTCACGGGAACAGAAGGTTGAGGCAGTGGAATTAGGTTTTCATGGTGCTCCTCGATGTTTTCAGGATACGTAGGTATATATAGGAGGAAGAAGTAGGTCGGTGGAGCCACGAGGGGCCCACGAGGGTGGAGGGCGCGCTCCCCTGCCTCGTGGCCTCCTCGTTTGTTGCTTTACAACCACTCCAAGTCCTCTGGATCACGTTTGTACCAAAAATCACGCTCCCGAAGGTTTCATTCTGTTTGGACTCCGTCTGATATTCTTTCTCTGCGAAACACTGAAATAGGCCAAAAAACAGCAATTTGGGCTGGGCCTCCGGTTAATAGGTTAGTCCCAAAAATAATATAAAAGTGTATAAATAAGCCCATTAAACATCCAAAACAGAATATATAATAGCATGGAGAAATCAAAAATTATAGATACGTTGGAGACGTATCAAGCATCGCCAAGCTTAATTCCTGCTCTTCCTCGAGTAGGTAAATGATAAAAACGGAATTTTTGATGTGGAATGCTTCCTAACATATTTCTCAATGTAATTTTCTTTATTGTGGCATGAATGTTCAGATCCGAAAGATTCAAGAAAAAGGTTTAATATTGACATAAAAATAATAATACTTCAAGCATACTAACTAAGCAATCACGTCCTCTCAAAATAACATGGCCAAAGAAAGTTCATCCCTACAAGATTATATAGTTTGGTCATGCTCCATTTTCGTCACACAAGAATGCCCTCATCATGCACAACCCCGATGACAAGCCAAGCAATTGTTTCATACTTTAGTAATCTCAAACTTTTTTCAACTTTCACACAATACATGAGCGTGAGCCATGGATATAGCACTATGGGTGGAATAGAATATAATGAAGGGGGTTATGTGGAGAAGACAAAAAATGAAAAGTCTCACATTGACGCGGCTAATCAATGGACTAGGGAGATGCCCATCAATTGATGTCAATGCAAGGAGTAGGGATTGCCATGCAACAGATGCACAAGAGCTGTAAATGTATGAAAGCTCAACAAAAGAAACTAAGTGGGTGTGCATCCAACTTGCTTACTCACTAGGACCTAGGGCACTTGAGGAGGCCCATTGTTGGAATATACAAGCCAAGTTCTATAATGAAAAATTCCCACTAGTATATGAAAAATGACAAAACAAGAGACTCTCTATCATAAAGATCATGGTGCTACTTTGAAGCACAAGTGTGGAAAAAAGGATAGTAGCATTGCCCCTTTTTATTTTTATTTCTTTTGGGCCTTCTTTTTTTGGCCTTTCTCTTTTTTGGGACAATGCTCTATTAATGATGATCATCACACTTCTATTTATTTACAACTCAATGATTACAACTCGATACTAGAACAAGATATGACTCTATATGAATGCCTCCGGTGGTGTACCGGGATGTGCAATGACTCATGAGTGACATGTATGAAAGAATTATGAATGGTGGCTTTGCCACAAATACGATGTCAACTACATGATCATGCAAGGCAATATGACAATGATTATGCGTGTCATAATAAATGGAATGGTGGAAAGTTGCATGGCAATATATCTCGGAATGGCTATGGAAATGCCATAATAGGTAGGTATGGTGGCTGTTTTGAGGAAGATATAAGGAGGTTTATGTGTGATAGAGTGTATCGTATCACGGGTGTCGTGGAATTGTCATGGCAGATGTCCTAGTGTGAGGACTTAGTCGTGAGGCCAACGCATCTTTGTAGTAGCTTGAGAGGGGTTGAGCGGAATCGAGAGACGCAACACAAGATAAGGATTTAGACATCTTCGGGCCCCGGGAAACATCATCCGGAATAGCCCTACAAGTTGTTTGTGTCTAGATCTCATTATGCTCATGAGAGATTCGCCGCATAAGCCGGCTCTCCTCTAGTTGTGTCTAGCCATAGAGATTGTTTCTTCTTGCTTGTCCCTCCTTGGGGAGCCCTGCCCCTCCTTATATATGTTGAAGGGGCGGGTTACATGACTAGTCCCAGTAGGATTATGATTAACCTATTATAAGTGGAGTCCTAGTCTTGCTTCCTTTGTAGGAGATTATTCCTTATACCTTTCCTTTTAAACCGGCCCATCATAAACGTGAGCCGGCCTTCTAGGCCTTGGGCCTAGTCTTTTATCTGACCCGCCGTTAGGGCCATCCGTGAGTCACCACTCCAGCGGGTTACCAATGAAAACACCAAGCCCGGCCGGGTCATACTTCCGGCCGAGTCATACCGCGGGGTATATCCCCGATATTAGCTCCCAGTTTAATTTGGATTTATCCATGTTAAACTAATCTTGTAAAATAAACACAAGAAGAAACGTGATAGGTTGTGCTCCGGGTTAAATATTTTTCTGAATCGGCACCTGATCATCTTTAAGTCCTTGTCATTTCCTCTTGGATGCATACTCAAGATCTTATAGCAGATATCTTTTAACAGATATGTCCAAACCTTGCCAATGCAAAAAAAATCCAGGCACTTCTTCTAAAATATCCGGGTCGATAGGCCAACTTCACAACCAATTTGC
Source organism: Triticum aestivum (assembly GCF_018294505.1). Lineage (NCBI taxonomy): Eukaryota > Viridiplantae > Streptophyta > Magnoliopsida > Poales > Poaceae > Triticum > Triticum aestivum. The sequence continues at coordinate 292,603,520 of NC_057803.1, read as the reverse complement.
TGACATTGGCTCTTGTAGAAAAATATTATAGGAAATAATCCATTTGAGTCGGCCTTCAATATTCTGACATTACAAAAATATTGGTCTTGAAATATTCAACTGATATTCAACCGGCTTAAAGATGTAGATCTTGCCGATTTATGATTGCCAAAATTGTTGGGTTATAAACAAATGATGTCGGGTTAATCTTATGATGACGTGATACGTCCATTTTGCATCATGCTTTTATATCGATATTTATTGTATTATGGGCTATTATTACGCATTATATCACAATACTTGTGCCTATTCTCTCTTATTTTACAAGGTTTACATAAAGAGGGAGAATGCAGGCAGCTGGGACTCTGGGCTGGAAAAGAGCAAATATTAGAGACCTATTCTGCATAGCTCCAAAAATCCTGAAACTTCACGGAAGACGTTTTCAAAATATATAAAAAATACTCAGCGGAAGAAGTTCACCGGGGGGCCACACCCTGCCCACGAGGGTGGGGGGCGCGCCCCCTACCTCGTTGGCCCCCTAGTGGCCCTCCGGTGGACATCTTCTTCTATATGAAGTCTTTCGATGAGAAAAAAGTCAGAAGCCATCTTCTCGGACGAAACTCTGCCGCCACGAGGCGGAACCTTGGCAGAACTAATGTAGGGCTCTGGCGGAGCTGTTCTGCCGGGGAAACTTCCCTCCGGGAGGGGGAAATCATCGCCATCGTCATCACCAACGCTCCTCTCATCGGGAGAGGGCAATCTCCATCAACATCTTCATCAGCACCATCTCCTCTCAAAACCCTAGTTCATCTCTTGTATCCAATTCTTGTCTCCAAGTCTGGCATTGGTGCTAGTAGTGTTAATTACCCCTTGTAGTCGATGCTAGTTGGTTTATTTGGTGGAAGATTATATGTTCAGATCCTATATGCATATTAATACCCCTCTGATTATGAACATGTTTATGCTTTGTGAGTAGTTACGTTTGTTCCTGAGGACATGGGAGAAGTCTTGCTATTAGTAGTCATGTGAATTTGGTATTCGTTCGATATTTTGATGAGATGTATGTTGTCTCTCCCCTAGTGGTGTTATGTGAACGTCGACTACATAACACTTCACCATTATTTGGGCCTAGAGGACGGCATTGGGAAGTAATAAGTAGATGATGGGTTGCTAGAGTGACAGAAGCTTAAACCCTAGTTTATGTGTTGCTTCGTAAGGGGCTGATTTGGATCCATATGTTTCATGCTATGGTTAGGTTTACCTTAATACTTTTGTTGTAGTTTTAGATGCTTGCAACAGAGGTTAATCATAAGTGGGATGCTTGTCCAAGTAAGGGCAGCACCCAAGCACCGGTCCACCCACATACCAAATTATCAAAGTACCAAACGTGAATCATACGAAAGTGATGAAAACAAGCTTGATGATATTCCCATGTGTCCTCGGGAGCGCTTTTCTCTATATAAGAGTTTGTCCGGGCTTGTCCTTTGCTAGGAAAAGGATTGGGCCACCTTTCTGTACTTTATTTACTTCTGTTACTTGTTGCTCGTTACAAATTATCCTATCACAAAACTATCTCTAACCACTTATTTCAGTACTTACATAGAATACCTTGCTGGAAACCGCTTATCATTTCCTTCTACTCCTTGTTGGGTTCGACACTCTTACTTATCGAAAGGACTATGATAGATCCCCTATACTTGTGGGTCATCAAGACTCTTTTCTGGCGCCATTGCCGGGGAGTGAAGCGCCTTTGGTAGGTGGAATTTGGTAAGGAAAAATTTATATAGTGTGCTGAAATTTGTTGTCACTTGTTACTATGGAAAGTAATCCTCTGAAGGGTTTGTTCGGGGTATCTTCACCCCGACCAGTAGAGCAAAGAGTTGCTCCTCAACCTACTGAACCTACTGAAAATGAAAATGTCTGCTTTGAAATTCCTTCGGGTATGATAGAAAAATCGCTAGCTAATCCTTTTGTAGGAGATGGAACAAAGCATCCTGATGAGCACTTAATATATGTGGATGAAGTTTGTGGATTATTTAAGCTTGCAGGTGTACCCGGAGATGTTGTTAAGAAGAAGGTCTTCCCTTTATCTTTGAAGGGAGATGCATCGACATGGTATAGGGTATGTGATGATATGGGTTCATGGAATTACAAATGATTGAAATTGGAATTTCATTAGAAGTTTTATCTTATGCATCTTGTTCATCGTGATCGCAATTATATATATAATTTTTGGCCTCGCGAAGGAGAAATCATCGCTCAAGCTTGGGGGAGGCTTAAATCAATGTTATATTCATGCCCCAATCATGAGCTCTCAAGAGAAATGATTATTCAAAAATTTTATGCTCGGCTTTATGATCGCAATCGCAGCATGCTTAATACTTCTTGTGTTGGCTCTTTTATGATGAAGACTATTGAATTCAAATGGGATTTATTGGAAAGAATTAAACGCAACTCTGAAGATTGGGACCTCGATAAAGGTAAGGAGTCAGGTATGACACCTAGGTTTGATTGTGTTAAATCTTTTATGGATACCGATGTTTTCCGTAAATTTAGCACTAAATATGGACTTGACTCTGAGATAGTAGCTTCTTTCTGTGAATCTTTTGCTACTTATGTTGATCTCCCCAAGGAGAAGTGGTTTAAATATCATCCTCCCATAGAAGTAAAAGTGGCTGCACCTACTAATGTTGAAGAAAAGATTATCACTTATAATGATCCTATTGTTCCTACTTCTTATGTTGAGAAACCACCTTTCCCTGTCAGGATAAAGGATCATGCTAAAGCTTCAACTATGGTTCGTAAAAGCAATATTAAAACTTATGCACCTCCTGAGCAAATTAAAGTTGAACCTGATATTGCTATTGTTAAAGATCTCTTGGCTGATAATATTGATGGGCAAGTTATTTATTTCTGTGATGGAACTACTAGAATTGCTAAACCTTGTGCTAAACATAAACCTAGACATGTGGTAGGCATGCCTGTTATTTCTGTTAAAATAGTAGATCATTGTTATCATGGTTTATGTGATATGGGTGCCAGTGCTAGTGCAATACCTATTAGCTTATATAGAGAAATTATGCATGATATTACACCTGTTGAGTTAGAAGATATTGATGTCACAATTAAACTTGCCAATAGAGATACTATTTCACCAATGGGAATTGTTAGAGATGTTGAAGTCTTGTGTGGGAAAACTAAATATCCTGCTGATTTTCTTGTTCTTGGTTCCCCACAAGATAGCTTTTGTCCCATTATATTTGGTAGACCCTTCTTGAACACTTTTAATGCTACCATAGATTGCAAAAGGGATGTTGTTACTATCGGTTTAGATGATATGACTCATGAATTTAATTTCTCTAAATTTAGTAGACAACACCGTGAAGAAGAATTACCTAGTAAGGATGAAATTATTGGTCTTGCTTCAATTTCCATACCTCCTAGTGATCCTTTAGAACAATATTTGCTAGACCATGAAAATGATGTGTTTATGAATGAAAGAAGGGAAATAGATGAAGTATTCTTTAAACAGGAACCTATTCTGAAACACAATTTGCGTGTTGAAATCCTAGGGGATCCTCCTCCACCCAAGGGTGATCCCGTGTTTGAGCTTAAACCGTTGCCTGATACTCTTAAATATGCTTATCTTGATGAGAAAAAGATATATCATGTTATTATTAGTGCTAACCTTTCAGAGCATGAGGAAGAGAGATTATTGAAAACTCTAAAGAAGCACCGTGCTACTATTGGGTATACTCTTGATGATCTTAAGGGCATTAGTCCCACTCTATGTCAACATAAAATAAATTTGGAAGAAGATGCTAAACCAGTTCGTGATCATCAACGACGACTGAATCCTAAAATGAAAGAAGTGGTAAGAAAGGAAATACTAAAGCTCCTTGAGGCAGGTATAATCTTTCCCATTGCTGATAGTCAGTGGGTAAGTCTTGTCCATTGTGTCCCTAAGAAGGGAGGTATTACTGTCGTTCCTAATGATAAAGGTGAATTGATTCCTCAAAGAATAATTACAGGTTATAGGATGGTAATTGATTTCCGCAAATTAAATAAGGCCACTAAAAAGGATCATTACCCCTTACCTTTTATCGATCAAATGCTAGAAAGATTATCCAAACATACACATTTTTTCTTTCTAGATGGTTATTCTGGTTTCTCTCAAATACCCGTGTCAGCAAAAGATCAATCAAAGACTACTTTTACTTGCCCTTTTGGTACTTTTGCTTATAGACGTATGCCTTTTGGTTTATGTAATGCACCTGCTACCTTTCAAAGATGCATGATGGCTATATTCTCTGACTTTTGTGAAAAGATTTGTGAGGTTTTCATGGACGATTTCTCCGTTTATGCATCTTCTTTTGATGATTGCTTAAGCAACCTTGATCGAGTTTTGCAGAGATATGAAGAAACTCATCTTGTATTGAATTGGGAAAAGTGCCACTTTATGGTTAATGAAGGTATTGTCTTGGGGCACAAAGTTCCTGAAAGAGCTATTGAGGTTGATAAAGCCAAGGTTGATGCTATTGAGAAGATTCCATGTCCCAAGGACATCAAAGGTATAAGAAGTTTCCTTGGCCATGCCGGATTTTATAGGAGGTTCATTAAGGACTTCTCAAAAATTTCTCGGCCTCTGACTAATTTATTACAAAAAGATATACCATTTGTCTTTGATGATGATTGTATAGAAGCATTTGAAATACATAAGAAAGCATTGATCTCTGCACCTATTGTTCGGCCACCTGATTGGAATTTACCCTTTGAAATTATGTGTGATGCTAGTGATTATGCTGTAGGTGCTGTTCTAGGGCAAAGAGTTGATAAGAAATTAAACGATATTCAATATGCTAGTAAAACCCTAGACAATGCCCAAATAAATTATGCTACTACTGAAAAACAATTCTTAGCAGTTGTATTTGCTTGTGATAAGTTCAGACCTTATATTGTTGATTCTAAAGTAACTATTCACACTGATCATGCTGCTATTAAATATCTCAAGGAAAAGAAAGATGCTAAACCTATACTTATTAGATGGGTTCTCTTACTACAAGAATTTGACTTACATATTGTTGATAGAAAGGGAGCTGAGAACCCCGTTGCAGACAACTTGTCTATGTTAGAAAATGTGCTTGATGACCCACTACCTATTGATGATAGCTTTCCTGATGAGCAATTAAATGTTATAAATGCTTCTCATACCGCTCCATGGTATGCTAATTATGCTAATTACATTGTTTCTAAGTTTATACCACCTAGTTTCACATACCAGCAAAAGAAAAAGTTCTTCTATGATTTGAGGCATTACTTTTGGGATGACCCACATCTTTATAAAGAAGGAGTAGATGGTGTTATTAGACGTTGTGTACCTGAGCATGAACAGGAACAGATCCTACACAAGTGTCACTCCGAAGCTTATGGAGGACACCATGCTGGAGATAGAACTGCACATAAGGTATTGCAATCTGGTTTTTATTGGCCTACTCTCTTCAAGGATGCCCGTAAGTTTGTCTTATCTTGTGATGAATGTCAAAGAATTGGTAATATTAGTAGACGTCAAGAAATGCCTATGAATTATTCACTTGTTATTGAACCATTTGATGTTTGGGGCTTTGACTATATGGGGCCTTTTCCTTCCTCTAATGGATATACACATATTTTAGTTGTTGTTGATTACGTTACTAAGTGGGTAGAAGCTATTCCAACTAGTAGTGCTGATCATAACACTTCTATTAAAATGCTTAAAGAAGTTATTTTTCCAAGATTTGGAGTCCCTAGATATTTAATGACTGATGGTGGTTCACATTTTATTCATGGTGCTTTCTGTAAAATGCTTGCTAAGTATGATGTTAATCATAGAATTGCATCCCCTTATCACCCTTAGTCTAGTGGTCAAGTAGAATTGAGTAATAGAGAGCTCAAATTAATTTTGCAAAAGACTATTAATAGATCTAGAAAGAATTGGTCCAAGAAACTTGATGATGCAATATGGGCCTATAGAACTGCATATAAAAATCCTATGGGCATGTCTCCGTATAAAATGTTTTATGGAAAAGCATGTCACTTACCTCTCGAACTAGAACACAAGGCATATTGGCTATTAAAGAGCTCAACTATGATTTTAAACTTGCCGGTGAGAAGAGGTTATTTGATATTAGCTCACTCGATGAATGGAGAACCCAAGCCTATGAAAATGCCAAGTTGTTTAAAGAAAAAGTTAAAAGATGGCATGATAAAAGGATACAAAAGCGTGAGTTTAATGTAGGTGATTATGTATTGCTATACAACTCTCGTTTAAGATTTTTTGTAGGAAAACTTCTATCTAAATGGGAAGGTACTTACGTTATCGAGGAGGTCTATCGTTCCGGTGCTATAAAAATCAACAACTTCGAAGGCACAAATCCGAAGGTGGTGAACAGTCAAAGAATCAAACATTATATCTCAGGTAATCCCATAAATGTTGAAACCAATGTTATTGAAACCATAACCCCAGAGTAATACATAAGGGACACTTTCTGGAATGTTTCAGACTCCGAAAGGAATAGGTATGTGGTACGGTAAGTAAACCGATTCCAAAACAGTTTTTAAGGCAATATTTCTCCGTTTTGGAATATTTAGAAAAATAGAAAAATAAGAAGCGGTCCGGGAAGGACACGAGGGTGGAGGACGCGCCCTACCCTACTGGACGCGCCCCTACCTCGTGGGCACCTCGTGCGCTCTCTGGACTCCGTTTTCTTGCACAATACGTATTTTGGTCGGTAAAAAATCATTTTATAATCTCCCGGAGGTTTTGACTCCCGTATCACGCAAATATCTCCTGTTTTTGTTTCGAGTTGTTGCTGCTGCAGATTAGAGCAAGATGTCTTCGCAAGAGTCAGTCAGGGAGAGCCGGATGTCTCATCCGGCACCGAGATCAATGACAAACAACAATCTTGACCTCTTTGGGCCAGCCACGGAGGAAGAGATGGAGGCTGACTTGAAGAGGATAGATGCCATGGAAGAGGATCAAGAAGTCACTTCCCTCTTCCGAGTTGGATTCACAATGGGAGAACTGCAGAGCTCGGCTATTCCAAACTCGGTTATCCCTTCCAATGTTAGATTTCTTTCTTATGAGAATATGAAAAAGAGTGTTACTAGTTCTCCCATAGCTATGCAGCACCCTTGGGTGCAGGGAGCTTTGGTTGTTACAGGAAAACTCTGAAAGGAAATAATGGACCTCAAGCAGCAAGTCAATAAGCTCGAGGAGGAGAATCGTATCCTGAGGGGCATCATCGCCAAGAATATCACATCACCATCCCCGAAAAGAGAGACATAATCACATGGGTATGGGCACTCCCCTTGGCAACTGCCAAGCTTGGGGGAGTGCCCCGGTATCGTATCACCATCACTTTTATCTTTACCGTTTTTATTAGTTCGATCATTTTGGTAATATCTTGATCTAGTAGAATAAAAGTTCTTAGTATGATCTAGTTGTGAGTTTTGCTTTATAATTCCTCTATGTAATCGAGTTCGTGAGTTATATATAATAAAGATTAGTCTTGAGCCATGGGCTTGATTATTTTGCCATGATCCTAAGGGAATAAAAGAAAAGAGAAAGAAATAAAAAGAAACATAGAGATCATATGGATCTTATGGAGAGTAATGAGCTCACATAGAAAAAGTATGATGAATAAAAGTTGTTGAGAGTTGACAAACATAGTTTTGGTCATCGTTGCAATTAATAGGAAGTAATAAAGAAAGAGAGGTCTTCACATATAAATATACTATCTTGGACATCTTTTATGATTGTGAGCACTCATTAAAATATGACATGCTAAAGAGTTGACGTTGGACAAGGAAGACAACATAATTGGTTATGTTTTCTTACATCTGAGATAAATTATATTGTGATGGATCATCCAACATGGTTGAGCTTGCCTTTCCCCCTCATGCTAGCCAAATTCATCGCACCAAGAAGAGATACTACTTGTGCTTCCAAATACCCTTAAACCAGTTTTGCCATGAGAGTCCACCATACCTACCTATGGATTGAGTAAGATCCTTCAAGTAAGTTGTCATCAGCGCAAGCAATAAAAATTGCTCTCTAAATATGTATGACTTATTAGTGTGGGAGAAAATAAGCTTTATACGATCGTGTGATATGGAACAAATAAAAGTGACATACTGCATAATAAAGGTCCATATCACAAGTCGCAATATAAAGTGATGTTCTTTCGCATTAAGATTTTGTGCATTCAACCATAAAAGCGCATGACAACCTCTGCTTCCCTCTATGAAGGGCCTATCTTTTACTTTAATCTCCTACCTTGCATAAGAGTCATGGTGATCTTCACCCTTCCTTTTTACATTTTATCCTTTGGCAAGCACAATATGTTGGAAAGGTCCTGGTATATATGGCTAATTGGATGTGAGTTTTCATGAACTATTATTGTTGACATTACCCTTGAGGTAAAACGTTGGGAGGCAAAACTATAAGCCCCTATCTTTCTCTGTGTACGATTAAAACTCCATACCCATAAGTATTGCGTGAGTCTCAGCAATTGTGAAAGAATATATGATAGTTGAGTATGTGGACTTGCTGAAAAGCTCTTATACATTGACTCTTTCCTATGTTATGATAAATTGCAATTAATCCAATGACTGATATTATAGTTTGTTAGTTTTCAATGAAGTTTACGATTCATACTTGAAATTGTGATTGAATTATTACTCTAGCATAAGAAATCATAAGACAAGAATTATATAAGTTGCTGTTCTAAGAATGATCATGATGCCCTCATGTCCGTATTTTATTTTTTTATCGACACCTCTATCTCCAAACATGTGGACATATTTTTCGATTTCGGCTTTCGCTTGAGGACAAGCGAGGTCTAAGCTTGGGTGAGTTGATACTTCCATTTTGCATCATGCTTTTATATCAATATTTCTTGCATTATGGGCTATTATTACACATTATGTCACAATACTTATGCCTATTCTCTCTTATTTTACAAGGTTTACATAAAGAGGGAGAATGCCGGCAGTTGGGATTCTGGGCTAGAAAAGGAGCAAATATTAGAGACCTATTCTGCACAGCTCCAAAAATCTTGAAACTTCATGGAAGACGTTTTTAGAATATATAAAAAAATACTCAGCGGAAGAAGTTCACCAGGGGGGCCACACCCTGCCCACGAGGGTGGGGGCACGCCCTACCCCCCTGGGCGTGCCCCCTACCTCGTGGGCCCCCTGGTGGCCCTCCGGTGGCCAACTTATGCAATATGAAGTCTTTTGATGAGAAAAAAATCAGAAGCCATCTTCTCAGATGAAACTCCGCCGCCACGAGGCGGAACCTTGGAGGAACCAATCTAGGGCTCTGGCGGAGCTGTTCTGCTGGGGAAACTTCCCTCCGGGAGGGGGAAATCATCGCCATCGTCATCACCAACGCTCCTCTCATCGGGAGAGGGCAATCTCCACCAACATCTTCATCAGCACCATCTCCTCTCAAAACCCTAGTTCATCTCTTGTATCCAATTCTTGTCTCCAAGTCTGGGATTGGTGCTAGTAGGTTGCTAGTAGTGTTAATTACCCCTTGTAGTTGATGCTAGTTGGTTTATTTGGTGGAAGATTATATGTTCAGATCCTATATGCATATTAATACCCCTCTGATTATGAACATGTTTATGCTTTGTGAGTAGTTACGTTTGTTCCTGAGGACATAGGAGAAGTCTTGCTATTAGTAGTCATGTGAATTTGTTATTCGTTCGATATTTTGATGAGATGTATGTTGTATCTCCTCTAGTGGTGTTATGTGAATGTCGACTACATAACGCTTCACCATTATTTGGTCCTAGAGGAAGGCATTGGGAAGTAATAAGTAGATGATGGGTTGCTAGGGTGACTGAAGCTTAAACCCTAGTTTATGCGTTGCTTCGTAAGGGGCTGATTTGGATCCATATGTTTCATGCTATGGTTAGGTTTACCTTAATACTTTTGTTGTAGTTGCGGATGCTTGCAATAGAGGTTAATCATAAGTGGGATGCTTGTCCAAGTAAGGGCAACACCCAAGCACCGGTCCACCCACATACCAAATTATCAAAGTACCGAACACGAATCATACGAACGTGATGAAAACTAGCTTGACGATATTCCCATGTGTCCTCGGGAGCGCTTTTCTCTATATAAGAGTTTGTCCAGGATTGTCCTTTGCTACAAAAAGGATTGGGCCACCTTGCTGCACTTTATTTACTTTTGTTACTTGTTGCTCGTTACAAATTATCCTATCACAAAAATATCTGTTACCACTTATTTCAGTACTTGTAGAGAATACCTTGCTGGAAACTGCTTATCATTTCCTTCTGCTCCCTTCTGCTCCTCGTTGGGTTTGACACTCTTACTTATCGAAAGGACTACGATATATCCCTATACTTGTGGGTCATCATGACGCCGGGTCATAAACTTTGCAGATTCTCCAATAATAGTATAATACCTGATTTGCTCAAAACTGAGAATTTTAAGTTATTCCTTCCTTATATGCATATCACCTGTAGCCCCCAAGTGCCGGGTTGTCATGCTTAAAGCAACCTGGGACTTGTAATTTCCTTATGCTCATAAAAATTTCAACCAGTGTAGCCCCCAAGGGTCGGGTCTTTATGCAATAATGAGCAGGGACTTCGTAAATATGATCATGTAAACTTGAGCAGCAACGTGTAGCCCCCAAGGGCCGGCTCAGCAAGATATTACTGAGTTGGGACTTTGTATATGATTCATTGATAATAACATCATATGATGTAATCTCCACCATGGGGCTTGAACCCACGCACAAGGTTAAGAGCTTTGTGCTTTACCAACTGAGCAGTGGACCCTTCAATATAATGGAATAAAATTTGCATACCTTGAATTGTTGGCAGGAGCAATTGGTAGCCCCCAAGGGCCGGCTCATTATAATGGGATGAGTTGGGTCTTCAATAAGTTGATCAAAAATGACTTTTAGATTAGCCCCCAAGTGCCATGGTGCATGCTGGAAGTGACATGGGACTTGCATATTTCGATGTAATCTCAATTTGAATAATATAGCCCCAAGTGCCGGGTTGTAAGCCTGCAGCGACTCGGGACTATTCCTTCCATTATAGAATAAATCATATCCATTGATAAAATAATAGCCACTGCGCCAAGCGACTTTGAATACCTCATCTGTTGATAAGTAAACCCGGAGTTTAAATACCCAGCGGCTCTTGGCCGATGATGATTTAATACGCTCCATTGTAAACCAGAATTTTTATAACCCAGCAGCTTATAGCCTTTGAGAAAATCAAGAATTGATAACCCTTTTGAGACACCAATTTCAATCTTTGATGATGGGCTGGAACTTAATCATTTATGTAAGGCATAGCTCTGTAAATCCTTCACAGAGTTTAAACAACATATGCCCTGGCGACTTAACGTCAAAAGCCAGGGCGGGTAACCACCCAAATGTAGTCTTATCCTACACACAAGTAAATCACAAGATCCCTTGGAGGTTTACCGCAGGGCGGGTCATCATATCCCACATATAACCATTGTGATATTGAATTTGTACTGCCGGTTTACATGACCTGGGCAGTACGGGTGATAATCCAATCCTTAGAAGCCAATACTTCCAAATATATGATGATTTTCACATGTTGGCGACTTATCGTCCAAAGCCAAGCCGGGTTTAAACGAAACCACTCTTATACTTAGATCTGAACAAAAAAGTCTCAAGACAAAACCAAAGATTGTTTGCAAAAACTTAAACCAAATAAAAATCAAGGTTTCTGATTCGAATATGATCAGTAAACTATTCCAAAGGGGTTACACTAGGATTTGAATACGATCATGTAGCCCCAGTGGCTTTGGTAGTGTGCCGATCAAGAGGGTACCAACAGCTATGTTCTCTTTGGTTCGAATACAACCTATGTTTGAACAGGAAGCCCCCAAATGACCTTGAGAGGTTTTTAACGACCCTGATTCGAATACGATCCAAGTCGGACCCAAAAGGTGTTAAGCTATTATTCAAATACGATCAAGAAGCCCCCTAGTGAGTTTGGCAGTGTGCCGATCAAGAGGGTACCAGCAGCTATGTTCTCTTTGGTTCGAATACGACCTATGTTTGAACAGGAAGCCCCCAAATGACCATATAAATTTTGGCATCACGCCGATCAAGAGGGTACCGACAGCTATGCTCGACGAGCAGGAAGCCCCCAAGTGACCATAATAAGATAAGCCGTAAGGCAGGATACCCATGTTTGAACTACGCACCATGGGAGCAAGTTCTCTTTGGCAACCTTTAATTTTTCTGAGAACTCGAATCTTGCGAGAGACTAATTCTTTTTACCAGAACTTTAAACCGGATTTGAAAGCTTCAAAACTTTGTGGGAGACAGATTGTCCTTGAGCCGGATGTTTGATCCGGATTTGAGAGCTTAAAAGCTTTGTAAGAGACAAATTTACCTCGAGCCGGATGTTTGAACCGTATTTGAGAGCTTCAAAGCTTGTAGGAGAGAGATGTCTCTTGAACCGGATTTTAATCCGGAATCTTTATTTTGAACCGTCAATTTTTTGGCGGCCTTTAAATTGCCATTAATATGGTAGTGTCCTCCGGAACCAGGTTATCATTCCCTCTAATGACCCGGAGTTCCCGACTCATGTCCTTGTAGCCCCCGAGTCTGAAGACTACTTGAGGAGTTGGCTTGAGACTCTCCATATTTGACCGTGATATAAATCGGTATGAGTCCTTCAATAGCGCAATGATATAATAACCCCGTCCTGCATTGGAGAACTTACAAGGCAGAATAATTGCTCTTTTAAAGAAAACAATATAAAATATATGCTGGATGGATTTCACCTGATATGTTAGGCGAGAAACTATTCACTGCGGAGTTGATGATCACTGAAATCCATCACAGGTAAATCGACCGTAGGAGCAGAAAGATGAGCCAGTCACGGTGTTGTAAGCCGGCACGGATGGGCGAGTCAATCGCAGGCGCGGTAAACCGTGCGAACAGCGAGTCAATCTCGGGCACGGTCCCAATGAGTTGATGTAAACCGGGCCACAGGGACGATGACTTGCGCATGTTCTTTCACCGGATGATATGACACGGAAGAAACGCTGGTGCAGAACATTGATATCCCGTGCTCCGTACCCGTAATATAACACCTCATTAGTAATGAACAATTGTCCTGCATCAAAAAGTATCGCAAGGCAAAGTAATTGTTCACACAAAAATTAATATGTGCTGAAATAAACTGAACGGATATCACCTGGTCGTTTTTACTTGCAGGCTAGGAGAGCTTTCTCTGCATTATGCTGCTTTTACTTTGCACAGAAGAGAAATCTCGGGTATCAAGGACATCCATAGTTATAGCATCCTGGATCTCCCTCGCAGTATGTGTATATCATTTTTTTTGAAGAGAGCGACGATGGTAAGCTTTGTTTTGTACTACTCCATCCTCCCTTACGACTGCAATAACCAAGGTCCCATTGTTTCATAGAACATGATGATGCGTACGACGGTAGCGCCTCTGGCGGAAATTTCAGGCAGCCACGTTATTTTGTTCCTTTTCCAATATCTTAGAATGATCCTGGATTGGGTGTAGCTAGTAAAACTCATATTGCACTTCTAAATAATACTGAAGCAAACTCATCTTTAGATGCGAGCCCAGGTGCTTGGCGGAGGTGCTCGGTGATTTGTTCCAGCCGGCGGGTCACAGCGAGGCAATTTGAGGCGCTCGGTGACTCAGCGGCCGATGGGTCAGTGGCCATGCGGAATGGAGGCGATGGCAGCGGCGGCTCAGTGATGGTGGACGAGCCGGCCAAAGTAGAGCGGAGGGTGGCCAGGGCTCGTGGCTGCGGCTGGAGCCGGCCATGGCCAAGGCTGCGCGTGCGAGCGGGCACTCGGGCGTTGAACCAGCGAGCAGAGGACGGCTCAGCTGCGTGCTATCCTGTGGCCGACTCGGAGCAAAAGAAAGTGGTGGAGACCGAAGCGGAGACCGGCGTAGGTGGAAGTGCAGGTAATGCCGCGGTGATGGCGGCTCAAACTCAGGGCGAGACGAAGCGGCGCCGATAAGCCACGGCGACGGGCGGCTCATACAGGCGGCCTCGTGGCAGGGTCGGAGGCACCCAGGTGGTGCCGCGACACGGGAGCAGCAGGAGACGTCGCGAGGGACGACAGTGGCGCACTCGGGTTGGGCGGATTAGGAGAAGGCACGCCAATGGCTCGCGGCAGAGACAAGATCGGGAAAACGGCGGCTCAGCAGTGACCAGCAGGTTGGATGTGGTCAGAGGATAGCTCTCGGTGACAGAGGAAACGGTGTGGCAAATCGGACAGAGCCGGGACGCGGCAGAGGCGGACCAGACAATTTGATCCTTTGATGCTTTGGTAATTCGATGGTGACTCAGATTAACAGCAGGTCAACGGAGGCGACTTGAAACAGAGGCGACGGCGGCTCTCCCACTGCTTGAAACGGCGGAGGTGATGGCAAGGCGCGGCCGGCCCGATTACGTGACCCCGGCGGATGAGGCGGAGGTGGAGACTGATTCCCTAGCTTCATCCACTTCCAAAACTGCAGGCGATTTTATCTTCTTCCTGTGAGGATGACTCGGGATTTGTAATATGCAAAACAGTGCATCGTAGTAGAAGTTAACTGTCTCGGCGGCTTGGTAATCTCGATAGCGACTTGCATGCTGCGGGCGACTCGGCAACAAAGCATAGTCCGGGTTGTGACCGAATCCTGAAGCCGTGTCGAGGCCGTTCCCTTCTTTCTTTCTTTTCTGACATTTCGATCAGACGGCTTCAGCCAGGTTCACGTTCCTGTGTGTAGCATCTTTTTGGCGGCTAGTAGTATATCTTGGTTGGATAGTAGATGGAATCCATGAGCAAACAGTAAATTGTACATGCTCCTAACAGTTGCGTATCCGAGAGCCTGCCTGCCTAATCCATGTATGAAATAGTAGTACTATTAACTCTCGGTTGCTCATGGCAATTTTTTCTTTCCTAGGGTCTAGAGACCTTTCCTTTCCTGATGTAGCACTTGATGTAAGGAATCTTTGGACAATGAAATTAGTTCCCCTTCTTTTTTCCTTTTTTAGTCCAATTGTCAATCCTCACGGACAACCGTCCTAGCCGTAGCTTTACGTGGGATGTAATAGTAGTACTGCTTGGTTCACCAAAGTAGCAGATCGCTTCTTGTTTTCTTTCGGTGATGAGTAGCAGCAGCGACTTGTCAAATCCCTTCCTGCAATGCCCGATCATCCAGAACTTTTGCACGCAGTCAGCTTCGCCATGGTTTCTAATTATGGCTGAACAGAAATCGACCCGGATTCGATGGATGCTCTAGTTGCGGCGGCGCGCACACGTGACCCTAATCTTACTTGAACTCAAATTTCATACGGTTTATCCTGCACGATTGTTCCGTGTCAGCTCCTCTTCATCTAATTAATCGCGAGCTTCTCGATCCCTGAGAGAGATCCCTCCAAGAACTAAACACCACAGTGGGCAGACCCCACGGTGGGCGCCAACTGTCGTGGAATTGACACGGCAGATGTCCTAGTGTGAGAACTTAGTCGTGAGGCCAACGCATCTTTGTAGTAGCTTGAGAGAGGTTGAGCGGAATCGAGAGACACAACACAAGACAAGGATTTAGACAACTTCGGGCCCCAAGAAACATCATCCGGAATAGCCCTACATGCTGTTTGTGGCTAGATCTCATTATGCTCACGAGAGAGTCGCCGCATAAGCCGGCTCTCCTCTAGTTGTGTCTAGCCCTAGAGATTGTTTCTTCTTGCTTGTCCCTCCTTGGGGAGCCCTGCCCCTCCTTATATATGTTAAAGGGGCGGGTTACATGACTAGTCCTAGTAGGATTATGATTAACCTATTACAAGTGGAGCCCTAGTCTTGCTTCCTTTGTAGGGGAATATTCCTTATACCTTTCCTCTTAAACCGGCCCATCATAAATGTGAGCTGGTCTTCTGGGCCTTGGGCCTAGTCTTGTATCTGACCCGCCGTTAGGGCCATCCGTGAGCCGCCACGTTCGTGAGTCGCCACTCCAGCGGGTTATCAATGAAAACGCCAAGCCCGGCCGGGTCATACTTCCGGCCGGGTCATACCGCGGGGTTTATCCCCGACAATGGGGTTTGGATGTACCACGAAGTTTGCACCAACTCTCAAGGTGAGAACGGGCAATGCATAGTACTAAAGAGGCTAGCAATGATGGAAGGGTGAGAGTGCATATAATCCATGGACTCAACATTAGTCACAAAGAACTCACATACTTATTGCAAAAATCTACAAGTCATCAAAAACCAAGTATTACGCGCATGCTCCTAGGGGGATAGATTGGTAGGAAAAGACCATCGCTCGTCCCCGACAACCACTCATAAGGAAGTGTCGGGGAAACTGATCCACCAACACCTATGGGGACCGGGCCCCTTTCGGTTTGGAGGGGGGCGGAGGCCGCGCAAAGAGAGGATCGAGGCAGTACACGCGAGCAGTTTTACCCAGCTTCGGGCCGCACGGATGCGTAAAACCCTACTGCTGCTTGTTTGTGTGTATTGAATTCTTGCTCAGGAGCGATGGACGCTGCCAGACCGAGCGTGAGAGTGTTCCTGATGTTTCGAATGAGCCGAACCTCCTCTACGTTGCGCTTGGGCCTCCTTTTATACTTTCAAGGGGTCACCGACAGGTGGCAACATAGACTAGAAGGGTAAAAATGGAAAAGGATGCGGTAGGTGCAGCTACCGCTACTGTGGACACAGTGCACCCTACCTAACTCTGACGGCAGGGGACAAGGTCATTGAATGCCCGTCTGAGTTGCCTAAACAGTGCAAAAAGTGACCGTTAGGAGCGCCACCGTTTGCCACGATGGCCTTCTCTTCATCTCCGCTTGCCACCGCGTACACCTGGCTGCACAGGCTCCCACCACGCGCCCCTGAGGAAGCCTCATGGCGACACGCGGGTGGGTGCGCTGGAGCGTGGGTTCAGAGTGGCAGCGGGCCCCCAGCGAGTACCTTGTCGGGGTCGTCGTCTTGTCGAGTCCAGAAGCTTGTCGCTCACCGGACCTTGCCGGGACGTGCGGTGCATTGCGGCAAGTTTCTTGAAGTGTCGTGGTTGGCCTTCCCGGCAAGCTCCTCTTGCCGGGGCCTTGTCTCTTCCCGGCAAGATCCTCTTGCCGGGGCCTTGTCTCTTCATCTTGAATGCTTTGTTCTTGAATGGCTCCAAAGGAACCCACGGAGGACTCTGGCGGTCGTCCGGCAAGCCTTGCCGCGCGGCGCTGCAACTGCCCGTGCACAAGTTCGGGATACTAGGGTACCCCTACTCTAGTACACCGACAAGAGCCCCCGGGCCTGGGCCACACACGGTGCCGAGCGCTGTTGGGCCAGGCCCAAAACAGGGCATGGGCACGCGCGGAGCCTGGGTTATGCCGAATCTAACTCCGTATCCACCGCGCCCCCCGTAACGGCACGCGCCAATCGCGGAGTCGTGGGAGAGATCATGGGTGGTTGTTTATTTGGAAGGCCGAAATGTCCGCCCCGTCCCTCTTTATAAGCGGGGGAAATAGGGGCATTTCCCCCACCTCCGCCCTTCGCTGCTGCAATCTCAGAAATCTCCGCCGCCCTCCTCCGCTTGCAGAGTTGAAAGAGGGCAGTGCTCCGCCCCCGTCGCTGCCGCCACCACCAGCACCGTCGATCTCCCCCACCGCCTCCGCCATGCCTCCGAAGCCCGGGAAGGGGAAGGCCACGAAGGCCGCGGCCGCGAAAGCTGTGAAGTCGACCGAAGCACAGCGGCTTGAGGCGCTGCGGAAGGAGAGGGCCACTTTCCCCCCCGAGCTCTCCGCGAAGGAGCTGAGGGAGTGGTACTATCTCTTCTGGTCGACGGAGACGCGGGCGCATCCGCGCACGAAGGTACTCTCCGCCGTCGCCTCGCAAGCAGCTCCAGTTGGCGGATATCCTTTCTTCGCCGTGTTCTTCTACTGCGGGCTCTGCCCGCCATTCTCTGATTTCTTTTGCGACGTCATGAACACCTATGGACTCCACCTCCTTGACTTCACCCCCAACGCCGTTCTGACCATGGCAGTTTTCGCCCATCTATGCGAGAACTTTGTCGGAGTCCACCCCAACGTAGCTCTCTTCCGCCATTTCTTTATGCCTCGTGTCGAGAGAGGGGAACCTCTTGCCGGCGGGATCGCCTGGATCTCGCGGGCCGGCAAGAAGGAGACCTATCTGGAGGGGGAGCTCCGCAGCAAGTGGGACGAGTGGAGAGCAGATTGGTGCTGGGTTGTAGAAGAGAGCCTGCAGCCGTTCACCGCCCTGCGCCAAGCCCCAGCAGTGCGTGGCAATGACTGGAGCGCTCTGTCCGTGGACGACGACAAGCTGAAGATCGCCACCACTCTTATCTTGCGTCTCAGGCTTGCCGGGCTGACTGTAGGAGCTGTCGGCGCATATTTCCTTCGCCGGCGCATCGCCCCTCTGCAGGCGAGGGGGAGACCCGCCTGGGAATTTGGAGGCCCGGCAGATATCATGAGGTTGCGCCCAGGCCTCAACTTCAATTTCACCGTCATAGAGTTGGACGGGATACTCAAGGAGATATTCAAGCACGACCCACAGCATCCCGAGTGGTTCAGGTTGCCGGCAGGCGTCGTTCCTCTGTGCAACAACTCCTCGCGCGACCGCATCTGCGCCATGATGCCGTTGTGTGATTTGCACGGGATCGCTCCAACTTGGCAAGAGCCTGCCGGAGACATTGTGCAGCAGTTCTTCGACAGCCTAGTGGAAGTAGCGGTCAATGCTGACGACAAGAAGCTCCTCACCCGCGACACCACCAATCAAGAGATGGAACGCATCGCCACCAGGGCGAAAGAGGCGGCGGCAGCCGCAGCCGCGGGTGAATTTGGGTTCACGGTGGAGGAAGCAGACGCGGCATCGGCGATGAGTCTTGCTGAGCGGGAGTGGCCCGAAGACGAAGAAGAGCTTGCCGCGCCCGACGCCGAGTTGAGTGAGCCCGCCGAGGGTGCGAGCGGCCCGCCATCTCCGGGGAGCTTGCCGGGAACAGGGCCCGGAACGCAGCCCCCAGTACAGCCAAGAAGGCGCCTCCGCAGGATCGGGGACGCAGCAGGGCGGCAAGCTGGTCAACAGCCGCAGCGCCGCGCGATGCGCTCCGCCGCGGCAAGTACGGTTGCCGCGGGTGCGCCTCCCGCCGCAGTGGCAACTGGGGCAGGGTCATCTCGGGCTGGCGCCACAGTCCCCGCCAAGCGGCCAAGGGATCCCACCCCTCCACCTCGTCGCGCCGGAGGTGGGCCGAACTTCGACCTCTCCGCGCTCAGCCCCGACGAGGAAGAGGAAGAAGAGTAAGATTCCCTTGTTGTTCTTGTAGTTCTTCAACTTGCCATTCCTGTCTTGCATCTGATCTGACTCACCCCGGACTCTCCCTTTTCAGGACTCTGGCCCAGAGGGCGGCGAAGAGGGCCAAGGCTCAGGTGGTGATCATCGAGGACGAGCCCACTGCGACGACAGGAGGCGCGCCCGAGACCACCTTGCTGGATCCGGCCATCACTTCGCAGAGCAGCCCCCCGCGCAGCCCCCAGCGTAAGCATATGGTTTACTTTCTGCTTCTGGGTGCGCGTGGTTGCTCTTTTCCTTTGTTGACATCTGATCACTGGTTTGTTTGTGCAGGAGCAGAACAGCTTCATCAGGAGGGCGTGGTGATCACCTTCGACTCGTCGTTTGCTTCGACTACGCCGGCAAGGGCGGACTCCCCGGCAAGGGAGCGTTCTCCGGTAAGGGAGGAGCCTCCGGCAAGGGAGAAGTCTCCGGCAAGGGACAGCGTTAACGATCCGCCGGCGGTGGAGCTTATGACAGCGGATCCCAGCACAGGTAATCCTTCCTGCCCGAAACTTTCTTTGTATTCTTCTGCTGATTTTTCTTCTTGAGTGCTTGTTTGACTTCTCATTCTTCCCCGGTTGTCAGGTCCACCCTCCGCGGATTCGATGGAGACCGAGGCGGGCGGCGGAGAGGACGCGCGCGGCAACACTGATGATGCCGCGGCCGCCAAAGACGGAGCTGGTGCCGATGTGCCTGCCGGTGAAGAGGCCGCCAAGGCTGCCGCCGAGGAAGCTGGCGGGGGATCTGGCGATCACACTGACGGCCCTGAGGCCGCAGGAGCGTCAGGCGCTGCACCGACCGCCGATCCCTCCGCCGCTGTCGTAGCGTCAGGCTCCGAGGAGCCCTAGCCCGGCGCCTATCTGAAGGCTGGCGAGGGCATCTTCATCAAGCTCCCTTGGGCGTCAAGCTCCAAGGCGCCGGTGGAAGGAGAAGTTTTGGATAGGGAGGTGCTCGCCTCCGTCGGGTTGTCGATCGTTGACGCGCCGGGAAGCAGCAGTGACGAGCCCAAGGAGGAGCGGCTGCTGCGGAGGCTGCTGGCGCTCTATCGCGCCCGTCAAGTCAAGTTGGAGTCCCGGGAAGCGCTCGTCGCGAAAGCGAGCGTGGATATAGAGAAGCGCGCGGAGGAGCTCCGGGGTTTTTGCCAGGAAGCTCTCCGGGCCTTGGCGGAGGAGCGGGAGCAGCTTGCTGAAGAGCGGAAGGCCTTCCTCCTCGAGAAGGCCGAAGCTGAAGAGCAGCAGCGGCTCACCGACGAGAAGCTGTACGCGCGAGAAGGCGAGCTGGCTTAGCGGAAAGTGAACCTCGACAGCCACGAGAAGGAGCTTGCCGCGCGCGAACGGGTACTTGGCGGGTCGCTCCAAGAGGCAAAGGATGCGGCTGCGGCTGCCGAGACCGCCAAGAAGGAATTGGAAGTAAAGGTGGCGCAGCTGGAGGCTGATCTGAAGGTGGGTGGCGAAGAGCTTGCCGCGCTCAAGCTGGAGCGCGAGAAGGACGCCCTTGCCCACGGTGAGCTGCAGGGCCAACTCTCCGAGAAGGGCAAAGAGCTGCGTGCCGCCAAGAATTCCAATGCTGATCTGGAGCTGAAGCTGGCCACCCTGACGGAGACATTGGACGGCGCCGGGAGGCGGACTTGAAGAAGGACATCAAGGCCAACGAGGCGCGGCTAGCGAGGGCCGCCGAAACCCAGAATCTCCTCAGAGATACTGTGGCGCTCTGGACGGAGGGCCTCATGAACATTGCTGCAGTCATCGAAGAGGAGCTGGTGCAATTGGGGGTGGAAGGCTTCGGGTACTCCTCCGACGAGAACCTCCAACCCAGCGCCAAGCTCACTCTGTTCTTCAAAGGCGTGTCGGCGGTGCTCCAGCAACTCCGGGAACGGATCCCAAAGCAGTTGGCCGACGAGTCACGCTCGATTTGTGCCGGAGTTCTGGAGAAAGTGCTGGTGAAGGTGGCCTTCCGCAATCCGGGCCTCAACCTCACCAACGTCCTCAAGAGGCTGCCGGCGGACGCTGATCTTGACGCACTTAAGGCCCTCGTCGCACCCATTGTGGGCAGGGTGAACGAGGTCAAAAGGGTTGACGGCGGTCGCGTAGATTAGGCCGTCCGTTTTCTTCTTTTCTTGCCGCTGCCAGTCATGTCATGGGAACACTTTATTAGAGGAACAACTGCTCGCGTGTACTTCCTCGATCCGCTCTTTGCGCGGCCTCCGCCCCCTCCGAACCGAAAGGGGCTCGGTCCCCATAGGTGTTGGTGGATCAGTTTCCCCGACATCTTTGGCGCGCCAGGTAGGGGGCGTCGAGATTGTGCGAACCCGATCCGGCGTGCACGCAAGCTAAATCTTCATCGTCTTCATCGACATGCCACTGAAGAAGAAGGATTCGGAGGCAGCTGTTCCGTCTGCGTCGCTTTCACCGCCTCCGGAGCAAACGGGTGGTGGAGTGGACGCCGGTGGAAGAATGGGCGTCGACGAGGGAGCCCTCAGTGCGGCCAAGTCCAAGGACAAGGCGGCACAGACCTCGGCGTCCATGCGCGCACCACGCCCCTCTCAGGAGGCGCGGGACCAGCAGCGTCATGGCGTTCGCAGCGCCATACGTCCGCTGGGCCAAGATCAAGCTGGTGGTTCTCGTGGCGCTCAAGACCAACATGCACGTCAACATGCTGGCTCGAGCGAAGTACGGTCGCCTGGACGGGGCACTGCTCCTTCTAACGTGGTTAGGAGTCCGAGCACGCCCCACTCCTCGCACCGTTCACCTCCGCCGCCCACCACTCCAGCAGAAGCCTTGGCGCGAGCTCAACTGCTCCTAGACTATCCTCCGACGGCGGACAAGACCGACGAATGGAGGGCCACTATCCAGAGCCTCATCGGCTTTGCCAACGGCAACACTGCATGGCAACCAAGCACCTCGCTGCCGCGGCAGGACAGCCGGACGCGAGCCGATGGCAACAAGACCGGGGGAGGTGCGACTTCCATGCACTCTCCACTACAAAGGCCAAAATCGCCGACTCGCCGGGTCCACCCCGACAGTGGCTCCACCGCGTCGTCGGACCCACGAGCTCGTCGTGACCAGCGCCAAGTTCTCCATGAACGACAACAAGAAGACGCTCGAACCCGCATCGAGCGCCGAAGAGAAGCGCGACGTCAATCCGACAAGCGCGCTGGGCCCTCTGTTGACATGCATGCGCCAGGGGAACCAGGCGATCTGCCGTACGCGGTAGGTTGTCCTGCGTTCACCCATGAGCTGCGGCAAGTCCAGTGGCCCAGCACAAAGAATTTCAAACTAGACGTACCAGAGAAGTACGACGGCAAGACGCATCCGTCGGAGTTTCTCAGCATCTACACCATCGCGGTGCAGGCTGCCGGGGGACGGGACGACAAGATCCTTGCCAACTACTTCCCGCTGGTACTCAAGCCCAACGTCAGGTCCTGGCTCATGCACTTGCCAGACAATTCCATCTCCTCTTGAGCAGATTTATGCCATCAGTTTGTCGGCGCCTTTACAGGCGGCCACAAGCCACATGGCCAAGAGAGCGATCTTCATCTGCTCGCCCAGAAGGAAGGAGAGCCACTGCACAAGTACATTCAGAGATTCAGCCGTGTACAGCACAACATCCCAGATGTCCACCCCGCCGCGATCATTAGCGCATTCCATCAGAACGTCTGAAACCGAAGGATGAGGGAGGAGATGGCGATGTGTAAGATCAGAGATGTCAGCCAGCTTTATGCCCTGGCCGACAAGTGTGCACGCGCTGAAGAGGGGAGGAGGCTCCTCGGAGAGAGTACAGGAGCAGGAGGATCCGACAGTGAGGATGCCGCCCCGACAAGGAAAGGCCGGCGGCAGAACAACAGAAGGAAAAAGGGCAAGGAAGTGCTAGCTGTCGAGCAGACCGGCAATGGAGGTGGCGCCAAGGAAGCTAAAGCTGGTGGCTCCGACAAGGAGGCCCAGCCTGTGGCGGCCGCCGACAAGCAGGACAGCTCCGGCAAGCAGTATTGTAAGATTCACCGCACCAAGGGTCACGATCTCCAGAACTGCAAGAAAGTCGAACAACTTGTTGAGCAACAGAAAGCTGAGTATGAGCGGCGCGACAAGGAGAAGGCCCAGGAAGGAACTGGTGGATCAGGCAAGAAACGTCCCGGCCGAGGAGGACGCCGCGGCAAGGCCAAGCAGCGGCAAGGAGACAGATCTCCCCGCGGCCGCGACAAGGATGAAGATGACGACGACGACGAAGAAATGGATGATGACGAGGCCGATGAGCAGGAATTTCAGAAAGCCACAAAGGTCCTGTGCATTGACGGTGGCGCCTCTCTGCATACTTCGCACCGCCAACTCAAGCAGTGGATGCGGGAAGTGAATGCAGCAGAGCCATCCATAGAGTCACGCAAGCCCCTGAAATGGTCCAGCGCACCTATCATCTTCGACATTGAGGACCACCCTGATCGCGTAACTGCAGTCGGGTGTTTGCCGATGTTGGTTTCTCCAACTATCCGCAATCTCATGGTCACGAAGATGCTAGTTAACGGCGGGGCTGGCTTGAACCTGATATCCTCCGCGGTCCTCCAGAAACTTCAGATCCCTGACAGCGAGCTCGAGGAGACCGGCACATTCCAAGGAATCAGCCTGGGAAGAAGCAAGCCGAAGGGAAAGATCACGCTGCCGGTCACATTTGGCAGCGAGCTGAACTTCAGGACTGAGAGGGTCACATTTGACGTTGCTGACTTTCCATTACCTTACAATGGAATCCTTGGCCGTCCGGCACTCGCGAAGTTCATGGCAGCATCTCACTATGCGTACAACATACTGAAAATGCCAGGCCCAATAAGTGTCATCTTTGTCCCTGGCGACAAGAAGGATGCTCTTATCTGTGCCGACAAGATCTACCGGGAAGCGGCAGCCGCAGCAGAGCGCAAGACACTTGCCGCTGAAGCTCCCGGAGGGAAGAAGAAGACCAAGTCCGGCAAGAGCTCTGATGCCTACTCCGGCAAGCGCACCTCTTCGGAGTGTTGCGCTACCGTCGAGGACGCACCATCGAGCTCCACCGGCAAGTGTAAGAAGGCAATGGCAGCTCCACCTGAGACTAAGAAGGTATCCGCCAAGGAGGATGGCACTGGTGGTACCTTCACCATCAGCGCCACTCTTGACCCCAAATAGGAAAGTGCGCTTGTTGCTTTCTTGCGGGCGAATGTCGACGTGTTCGCATGGCAACCGTCTGATATCCCCGGTATTCCCAGGAAAGTAATCGAGCACCACCTTGCCGTCTGTCCTCATGCGCGGCCCGTGAAGCAGAGAGTCAGGAAGCAGGCAGTGGAGTGCCAAGAATTCATCGCAGAAGAAATCAAGAAGTTGGAAGCAGCAGGCCTTGTCAGAGGAGTGCTCCATCCCACATGGTTGGCCAATCCTGTTGTTGTGCGCAAGGCTAACGGAAAATGGAGACTTTGTATTGACTTCACTGATGTTAATAAAGCTTGTCCCAAAGACCCATTTCCCTTGCCGCGTATTGACCAGATTGTTGACTCCACAGCCAGATGTGATTTTCTTTCATTTCTTGATGCATACTCAGGATACCATCAGATCTTCATGGCAGAAGAGGATGAAGAGAAAACCGCATTTATCACCCCATGTGGCACGTACTGCTTCATACGGATGCCTTTCGGTTTGAAGAATGCTGGATCAACATTCGCAAGGGTAGTCCACCGTGCTTTTGAGCCGCAAATGCACAGAAATGTGGAAGCCTACATGGATGATATAGTGGTCAAGAGCAAAAACAAGGCTACTCTGATTCAAGATCTAGATGAAACTTTTGCAACTCTGTGCAGGATCAACCTCAAGCTCAATCTCGAGAAGTGCGTGTTCGGAGTCCCTTCTGGCAAGCTTCTCGGGTTCTTTGTGTCACAGCGGGGGATTGAAGCCAATCCTGACAAGATCAAAGCCAGCGAGCAGATTGAAGCACCAAAGCGCGTCAAGGATGTACGAAAGCTTGCCGGTTGCGTGGCTGCTCTTAGCAGATTTATCTCTAAGTCCGCAGAGCGCGCCTTGTCGTTTTTCAAAATATTGAAAAAGGCAGGTCCGATGAAATGGACTCCAGAAGCGGAGGCCGCGCTACAGGACTTGAAGAGGTACCTGTCCTCCACTCCAATACTTGTCGCACCTAAGCCACAAGAGAAGTTGCTGCTATATCTGGCAGCAACCAATCAAGTGGTTAGTGCTGCGTTAGTAGCGGAGAGGGAGGCGGACGATGAGCCAGCAACCGCGGCAAGTGAATCCAGCAACAAGCAGGGGGCTTCTCTGACAAGCTCTAGCCCCGACAAAGTTGAGTCTGCGCAGGCATGCAAGGAGGTGCAGAGGAAAATGGTGCAGCGCCAAGTTTACTTTGTCAGTTCCCTTCTATAGGGGGCTAGATCAAGGTATTCTGGCGTACAGAAATTGCTTTTCGGCCTTCTCATGGCCTCGAGAAAGCTGCGCCATTACTTCCAGGCACATGAGATAACAGTTGTCACTCGCTTTCCGTTGAAGAGGATACTGCAAAATCCAGAAGCAACCGGCAGGATTGTCGAGTGGGCACTAGAACTGTCAAGCTTTAGCCTCAAGTTTGAGAGTACTTCCACTATACAGAGCAGAGCATTGGCAGAATTCATAGCGGAATGGACGCCGACACCAGACGAAGAAACTCCAGAAACAAGCATCCCCGTCAAAGAGGCAAGCAAAGAGTGGCTGATGTACTTTGATGGTGCCTTCTCGCTGCAAGGCGCCGGCGCAGGCGTGCTGCTTATCGCACCCACCGGAGAGCACCTCAAGTACGTAGTTCAGATGCATTTTCCCAAGGAGCAAGCAACAAACAATACCGCAGAGTATGAAGGTTTGCTTGCCGGACTCAGAATCGCGGCAGACCCTGGGATCAACAAGCTCATTGTCAGGGGTGACTCGCAGTTGGATGTCCGCCAAGTAAACAAAAGCTATCAGAGTCCGTTGATGGAAGCATATGTTGATGAAGTAAGGAAGGTAGAAGCACACTTTGACGGCCTGCAAATGGAACACGTCCCACGAGCTCAGAACGATATTGCTGACGGCCTGTCAAAGTGCGCAGCACTAAAGTTACCTATGGAACCAGGGATTTTTGTGCTCAAACTGACTCAACCGTCCATAAAACCGTCGACTGGACAGAGAAAGAAGAGGAAGTTGGTTTCTGATGACTACTTTCCGGCAGAGCTTCCCGAAGCCGCCGCCAAGAAGGTCCCCAAGATCGACGCCAAGAGTGCTGAGGAGCAGTCTGCTCCGGCGAACCTCTTGGTTTGTTCCGTTGAAGCAGGCGCTCCCGACAAGTTTTGCTCCGGCAAGCTTGCCGGGGAATATCACGCTCCGGCCGAACCGCAGGTTCTTGCCGTAGAAGCGGATGTTCCCACAGCAACAGATATGCCTTTAGCCCTTGTTGTCGAGCCGCAATCTCTAGCATGGGCGCAGCAGATCGTCCGTTTCCTTCAGACAGGAGAGCTTCCCGAAGAGCAAGAAGAAGCGGAAAGAGTAGCCCGGCAGTCAAGTATGTACAAGTTTGTCGACAACACACTGTACAGAATAAGACTCAACGGTGTGAAATTGAAGTGCATTCACCGGGAAGATGGACAACAGCTGTTGGCAGAGATACATGGAGGCATATGTGGTCACCACATTAGCGCAAGAGCACTTGCCGGCAAAGCATTCCGACAAGGTTTCTTCTGGCCGACAGCCCTCCAGGATGCAACTGCACAAGTAACCAAGTGTGAAGCGTGCCAGTTCCATTCCAAACAGATACACCAGCCAGCTCAAGCTCTCCAGACGATCCCTTTATCCTGGCCATTTTCGGTCTGGGGGCTCGACATCCTCGGCCCCTTTCCCCGAGCTGTCAGGGGCTTTGAGTTCTTGTACGTCGCCATCGACAAGTTCACAAAGTGGCCGGAAGTGGAACCAGTGAGGAAGGTGACAGCACAGTCAGCATCCAAGTTCTTCAGGTCGATTGTTTGCCGTTTCGGGATCCCTAACAGGATCATCACCGACAACGACACGCAATTTACGAGCCGCACCTTCATGCAGTACGTCCAAGATCTTGGCGCCAAGGTCTGCTTAGCTTTTGTTGCTCATCCGAGAAGCAACGGTCAAGCGGAGAGGGCAAATGCTGAAGTGCTGCGAGGCCTCAAGACCAGAACTTTCGACAGGCTGCACAAGTGCGGAAGAAACTGGATCGAGGAGCTGCCGGTGGTTCTTTGGTCGATCAGGACGACGCCAAATCGAGCCACTGGCCAGACACCCTTCGCTCTAGTCTACGGAGCAGAGGCAGTTCTCCCCACGGAACTCGTTTACGGGTCACCTCGAGTGCTCGCTTATGATGAGCTCGAGCAAGAGCAGTTGCGCCAAGATGACGCGCTGCTCCTTGAGGAAGACCGTCTTCAGGCTGCTGTGCGAGTCGCTCGCTACCAGCAAGCTTTGCGTCGCTACCATAGCCGCAAAGTTAAAGCCAGGAGCTTCGAGGAAGGCGACCTTGTTCTTCGGCGTGTTCAGTCCGCCAAGAATTCTAACAAGTTCACGCCGAAGTGGGAAGGCCCTTATCGGGTGAAACGAGTCACTAGGCCCGGCGCTGTCCGCCTTGAGACCGAAGATGGCATTCCGGTGAGCAACTCCTGGAACATTGAACATCTTCGTAAGTTTTACCCGTAGGGCGCGGTTGCCGGAAGCTTTTCCGGCAACCACCTTTTGTACATGTCTTGCCGCTGTTGCATGTAATCCTTTGTACAAAGCCGGGCGCAGACCCCGTGCACCAGTAAAGTTCACGTGCCCCACACATCTTGTCAATTTTTTTCTTTTTTTATGCTATAATCCTTTTTCGCATAGGTTATCTGACACTTTGTGCAGCACCAGACCCCGGTAAGCAATAACGAGCCCAAGGCTCCATATCATTACTTTATTTCTCTGTTTCTTTCTCAAAAGAAGGAAGGTTCCCTCGCCCACAAGGTTTATCGGGGGAGGAAGGAGAAGATAATGGTGTGGACCAGGCCGTTCAGGAAAGTTTCTCCTTGCCGGGAAGCAGGCGACAGAAAAGCTAAGTTGCTAAAGTTTGAGCAATCAGTTTTTTTAAGTTTTTGAGTTATTTTCCTTGAACGACCATGCTTTGTATGGAAAACCTGTGCGAGGAGGAACCAACTTGTAGCTAGCTGCGCCCTTACTTTGTTTCGAGTCCGCTCAACAACTTAAGTGAGCTGCAACTAGTTGCGACAAGGTTGCTTGTCGGTAGCGACCCCGCCAGCAGGCTGCTGAAGTTCCGCACTCGGCGCTCGCAGCAAGGGTGCCTGCACCGGCAAGTTTCCCTAGAAAGCGTAGGGCAGAACCATACAAAGCCAAGAGTCGAGTAAAGGAAGTAACACAGCAATTTTTTGCCTAAGATAGAGTTATATTACAAAAATAACCTGGCGCGCCAAAGATGTCGGGGAAACAGATCCACCAACACCTATGGGGACCGGGCCCCTTTCGGTTCGGAGGGGGGCGGAGGCCGCGCAAAGAGCGGATCGAGGCAGTACACGCAAGCACTTTTACCCAGCTTTGGGCCGCACGGATGCGTAAAACCCTACTGCTACTTGTTTGTGTGTATTGAATTCTTGCTCAGGAGCGATGGACGCTGCCAGACCGAGCGTGAGAGTGTTCCTGATGTTTCGAATGAGCCGAACCTCCTCTGCGTTGCGCTTGGGCCTCCTTTTATACTTTCAAGGGGTCACCGACAGGTGGGAACGTAGACTAGAAGGGTAAAAATGGAAAAGGATGCGGTAGGTGCAGCTACCGCTACTGTGGACACAGTGCACCCTACCTAACTCTGACTGCAGGGGACAAGGTCATTGAATGCCCATCTGAGTTGCCTAAACAGTGCAAAAAGTGACCGTTAGGAGCGCCACCGTTTGCCACGATGGCCTTCTCTTCATCTCCTCTTGCCACCGCGTACCCCTGGCTGCACAGGCTCCCACCACGCGCCCCTGAGGAAGCCTCATGGCGACACGCGGGTGGGTGCGCTGGAGCGTGGGTTCAGAGTGGCAGCGGGCCCCCGGCGAGTACCTTGTCGGGGTCATCGTCTTGTCAAGTCCAGAAGCTTGTCTCTCACCGGACCTTGCCGGGACGTGCGGTGCATCGCGGCAAGTTTCTTGAAGTGTCGTGGTTGGCTTTCCCGGCAAGCTCCTCTTGCCGGGGCCTTGTCTCTTCCCGGCAAGATCCTCTTGTCGGGGCCTTGTCTCTTCATCTTGAATGCTTTGTTCTTGAATGGCTCCAAAGGAACCCACGGAGGACTCTAGCGGTCGTCCGGCAAGCCTTGCCGCGCGGCGCTGCAACTGCCCGTGCACAAGTTCGGGATAATAGGGTACCCCTACTCTAGTACACCGACACGAAGACAATCAAATAACACCTCATGTTTCAAATTTGTTACACAGCATTTACCATACGTGCATCTACGGGACTTGCAAACTTCAACACAAATATTTCTCAAATTCACAACTACTCAACTAGCATAACTTTAATATCACTATCTCCATATCTCAAAACAATCATCAAGTATCAAACTTCTCTCAGTATTCAATGCACTTATATGAAAGTTTTTTTATAACATCAAAAGCAAATTATCATGTTGTTCCAAAGGACTCTCAAAATAATATAAGTGAAGCATTAGGGATCAATTATTTATATAAAATGAAACCATCACCGTGCTCTAAAAGATATAAGTGAAGAACTAGAGCAAAAACTATATAGCTCAAAAGATATAAGTGAAGCACATAGAGTATTCTAATAAATTCTGATTCATGCGTGTCTCTCTCAAAAGGTGTGTACATTAAGGATGATTGTGGTAAACTAAAATGCAAAGACTCAAATCATACAAGATGCTCCAAGCAAAACACATATCATGTGGTGAATAAAAATATAGCTCCAAGTATAGTTACCGATAGACGAAGACAAAAGAGGGGATGCCTTCCTGGGCATCCCCAAGCTAAGGCTTTTTAGTGTCCTTGGATTTTACCTTGGGGTGCCTTGGGCATCCCCAAGCTTATGCTCTTTGCACTCCTGCCCAAGCTTAGGATTTTTAGTGTGCTTGGATTTTACCTTGGGGTGCCTTGGGAATCCCCAAGCTTATGCTCTTTGCACTCCTTGTTCCATAATCCATCAAATCCTTACCCAAAACTTGAAAACTTCACAGCACAAAACTTAACAGAAAATCTCGTGAGCTCCGTTAGAGAAAGAAAACAAAACACCACTTCAAGGTACTGTAATGAAATCATTATTTATTTATATTGGTGTTAAAAATACTGTCAACTTTTCTATGGTTTATAAACTCCATTACTAGCCATAGATTCATCAAAATAGGCAAACAACACACGAAAGACAGAATCTGTCAAAAACAGAACAGTCTGTGGTAATCTGTAACTAACGCAAACTTCTGGAACCCCAAAAATTATAAAATAAACTTCTGGACATGAGGAATTTATCTATTAATCATCTGCAAAAATAATTAACTAAATATCACTCTCCAATAAAAATGGCAGCAATTCTCGTGAGCGCTAAAGTTTCTGTTTTTTACAGCAAGATCAAAAAGACTTTCCCCATGTCTTCCCAACGGTTCTACTTGGCACAAACACTAATTAAAAAAAAACACAACCAAAATAGAGGCCAGATAAATTATGTATTAATAAACAGGAACAAAAGGCAAGGAATAAAAATAAAATTGGGTTGCCTCCCAACAAGCGCTATCATTTAACGCCCCTAGCTAGGCATAAAAGCGAGGATAGATCTAGGTATTGCCATCTTTGGTAGGCAATTCATAAGTTGCACTCATAATAGATTCATATGGTAATTTAAGTTTCTTTCTAGGGAAGTTTTCCATGCCTTTCCTTAACGGAAATTGGAATCTAATATTCCCTAACTTCATATCAATAATTGCACCAATCGTTCTAAGGAAAGGTCTGCCAAGAATAATAGGACATGAAGGATTGCAATCTATATCAAGAACAATGAAATCTACGGGAAAATAATTCCTATTTGCAACAATAAGAACATCATTAATTCTTCCCATAGGTTTTTTAATAGTGGAAACCGCAAGGTGCAAGTTTATAGAACAATCATCAAATTCACGGAAACCTAGCAAATCACACAAAGTTTTTGGGATCGTGGAAACACTAGCACCCAAATCACACAAAGAATAGCATTCATGATCTTTAATTTTTATTTTAATTGTAGGTTCCCAATCATCATAAAGTTTTCTAGGGATAGAAACTTCCAACTCAAGTTTTTCTTCATAAGATTGCATCATATCATCAATGATATGTTTAGTAAAAGCCTTATTTTGACTATAAGCATGAGGAGAATTTAGCACGGATTGCAACAAGGAAATACAATCTATCAAAGAGAAATTATCATATTTAAATTCCTTGAAATCCAAGATAGTGGGTTTGTTGCTATCTAAAGTTTTGAGCTGTCCAATCCCACTTTTATCAATTTTTGCATCAAGATCTAAAAACTCTGAATTTTTGGGACGCCTTCTAACTAAAGTTGACTCATCTCCAGTCCCATAATTATCAAGATTCAAATTGCAAAACAAGGATTTAATAGGGGACACATCAATCACTTTTAGATCTTCATCTTTATTATCATAAAAAGTAGAAGAACGCACCTTCACAAAGCAATCTTTCTTAGCACGCATCCTAGCGGTTCTTTCTTTGCACTCATCAATGGAAATTCTCATGGCTTTGGGAGACTCATTGACATCATGCTTAGGTGGAATAGATCTAAGTTTCAAAGAATCAACATCAAGAGAAATTCTATCCACGTTTCTAGCCAACTCATCAATCTTAAGAAATTTTTCTTCAGTCAAAGCATTGAAACTCTTTTGCGAACTAATAAATTCTTTAATACTAGATTGAAAATCAGAGGGCATCTTATTATAATTTCCATAAGAATTGTTGTAGGAATTGCCATAATTATTAGAGGAATTACTAGGAAACGGCCTAGAATTAAACCTACCTCTATACGCGTTATTACCAAAATTGTTCCTACCAACAAAATTCACATCCATAGATTCATTATTATTCTCAATCAAAGTAGACAAAGGAATATCATTAGGATCAGTAGGAGCACTCTTATTAGCAAACAATTTCATAAGGTCATCCATCTTTCCACTCAAAACATTAATCTCTTCAATCGCATGAACTTTTTTACTAGTAGATCTTTCGGTGTGCCATTGAGAATAATTAACTATAATATTATCTAGGAGTTTAGTAGCTTCTCCTAAAGTGATTTCCATAAAAGTGCCTCCCGCGGCCGAATCTAAAAGATTTCTAGAAGCAAAATTTAATCCGGCATAAAAAATTGTACAATCATCCATAAATTCAAACCATGTGTAGGGCAATTACGTATCATTAATTTCGTCCTCTCCCAAGATTGTGCAACATGTTCATGATCAAGTTTCTTAAAATTCATAATATCGTTTATAAGAGAGATGATCTTAGCGGGAGGAAAATACTTAGAGATAAAAGCATCTTCGCACTTATTCCACAAATCAATACTCGTTTTTAGGCAAAGATGAAAACCAAGCTTTAGCACGATCTCTAAGCGAAAACGGAAATAACTTAAGTTTAGCAATATCATTATCCACATCTTTCTTCTCTTGCATATCACACAAATCAACAAAGTTCTTTAGATGGGTAGCGGCATCTTCACTAGGAAGGCCAGAAAATGGATCTTTCATGACAAGATTCAACAAAGCAGTATTAATTTCACAAGATTCAGCATCGGTAAGACGACCAATGCGAGTGCTAATAAAATCATTATTGTTGATATTGGCAAAGTCACACAATTTAGTATTATCTTGAGCCATCGTGATAAGCAAGCAATCCAACACACAAGCAAACAAGCGAAAAGAAGAAAAAATGAACGGAAGGAGAGGACGAAAGCAAAAGAGGGCGAATAAAACGGCAAGCGTGAAGTGGGGGAGAGGAAAATGAGAGGCAAATGGCAAATAATGTAATGAGGAGGATAAGAGTTGTGATGGGTACTTGGTATGTCTTGACTTGGCGTAGATCTCCCCGGCAACAGCGCCAGAAATCTTTCTTGCTACCTCTTGAGCATGTGTTGGTTTTCCCTTGAAGAGGAAAGGGTGATGCAGCAAAGCAGCGTAAGTATTTCCCTCAGTTTTTGAGAACCAAGGTATCAATCTAGTAGGAGACCACGCGCGAGTCACCTCGTACCTACACAAACAAATAAGAACCTCGCAACCAACGCGATAAAGGGGTTGACAATCCCTTCACGGTTTCACTAGTGGCTTCTCTCAAGATAGCATAAGTATTACGGTGGGTAAACAAATTACTGTCGAGCAATTGATAGAATTGATCATAGTTATGAGAATATCTAGGTATGATCATGTATATAGGCATCACGTCTGTGACAAGTAGACCGAAACGATTCTACATCTACTACTATTACACGACACATCAACCGCTATCCAGCATGCATCTAGAGTATTAAGTTCATAA
Source organism: Triticum aestivum (assembly GCF_018294505.1). NCBI lineage: Eukaryota > Viridiplantae > Streptophyta > Magnoliopsida > Poales > Poaceae > Triticum > Triticum aestivum. The sequence continues at coordinate 292,569,646 of NC_057803.1, read as the reverse complement.
GAATGGAGTAACGCTTTAAGCAACATGGCATGATGTAGAGGGATCAACTCATGCAATATGATATAAATCCCATCTTTTTATCCTCGATGGCAACAATACAATATGTGTCGTTTCCCCTACTATCACTGGGATCGAGCACCGCAAGATTGAACCCAAAGCTAAGCACTTCTCCCATTGCAAGAAAGATCAATCTAGTAGGCCAAACCAAACTGAAAATTCGAAGAGACTTCCAAAGATAACCAATCATACATAAAAGAATTCAGAGAAGATTCAAATATTCTTCATAGATAATCTTGATCATAAACCCACAATTCATCGGATCTCGACAAACACACCGCAAATTAAGATTACATCAAATAGATCTCCAAGAGAATCGAGGAGAACTTTGTATTGAGATCCAAAGTGAGAGAAGAAGCCATCTATCTAATAACTATGGACCGGAAGGTCTGAGGTAAACTACTCACACATCATCAGAGAGGCTATGGTGTTGATGTAGCAGTCCTCCGTGATCAATGCCCCCTCTGGCGGAGTGCCGGAAAAGGCCCCAAGATGGGATCTCACGGGTACAGAAGGTTGCGGCGGTGGAATTAGGTTCTCGTGGTGCTCCTCGATGTTTTTAGGGTACGTAGGTATATATAGGAGGAAGAAGTAGGTCGGTGGAGCCACGAGGGTGGAAGGCGCGCCCAGAGGGGTAGGCGCGCCCCCTGCCTTGTGGCCTCCTCGTTAGTTGCTTGACGTCCACTCCAAGTCCTCTGGATCACATTTTTTCCAAAAATCATGCTCTCGAAGGTTTCATTCCGTTTGGACTCTGTTTGATATTCTTTTTCCGCGAAACACTGAAATAGGCAAAAAAACAGCAATTTGGGTTGGGCCTCCGGTTAATAGGTTAGTCCCAAAAATAATATAAAAGTGTATAAATAAGCCCATTAAACATCCAAAACAGAATATATAATAGCATGGACTAATGAAAAATTATAGATATGTTGGAGACGTATCACGCCGGGAGGAGTTGTGCGTGGCCCAAGGTCGAGGTAGAGAAGAGTTTGTCCGTCGAGGAATCGGCGGTGGAGTGCGAACGCGAACTCTGGCGTAGCCTGTACTACGAGTAGTACAACCTTGAGGGCGGAGTCGAGGACGAGGACAAGGATGCGGTCGACTTCAGCAGGGGGACGCAGAGTCCACCAATGGCGGCATGTTGCTAGGACAAGTCATCGACATCTCATCTCACACCGGCGATGCATAGGCTGGCGCAGCAGCGGATTTGTTAAAATTATGCGTACTTTGGGTTTTTTAATGCTGATTTTTTGATAGAGCAATGTTTAGGTCAACTGGCTCTGTTCAATTACTAAAATTGCTCGATTCAGTAAGTGTGGTCTGTCTGCTGTACGCTCTTTTGTGTGCCCAAATTAGCAAGCAATGTTAAATTATGCACTGACGTACACGGGGAAACTTCCACCAAAATTTGAATTATCAAACTCATCCCATGCGCGTAAAGCAGAAGAATCGTTTGTGATGCACACAATCGTTTAAAGTGAAAGGTCCGGCGGTGTAACACCCCGGATGTAACTTGCCATATTTGTAACTCCGGCTCTTGCCATTTTCAGCTTTAAGTTATGAGATTCCCTTCGTGGTTGGGTTTTTGTCTTTCTTTTTTGCATTTTTTTCATGTGATGCATTTCATATCATGTCATCATGTGCATCGCATTTGCATAAGTGTTCGTCTCATGCGTCTGAACCTTTTCCCCGTTGTCTGTTTCGCAATCCGACACTCCCACATGCACCGGCGCACCCCTCTTGTCTCTTTTCGTGAGCGGGAGAAAAACGTTCTCGGAATGGGATGAGATTTTTCAAGTGGCCTTGGTACACCACCGGTAGACCGCCTGTCAATTTTCATTCCATTTGGAGGTCGTTTGATGCTCCAACGGTTGACCAGGTAACCGCAAAAGCCTATTTTGTGTTGCACCCCAACACCTCTCCAAAACGGCCCAATAACCCATCTAAACCATCTCCATGTCCTCCGTCGTCGGATCACGATCGTGTGGGCGAAAACTACACCTCATTTGGACACTCCAAACTCCCTCTACCTATAAATATGTGCACCCCCCCCCCAATTTTTCGGAGTCCAAAACCCTAGCCCGCTCTTCCTCGCTGCCGGATGCGTCCGGACCGCGCCACTGCGCCCAGCCAACCGTGCCTCGCCACGTTGTGCCGCCGTCCCACCAGCCACCGCCAGCCTGCCGAGGCCCGCAGACGGGCCCCGTGGGCCCAATCGCCGCCGTCGCACGAACGCCGCCATCGCCGCCTAGCGCCGCCGCCTCGCCTCCCCGTGCCGGCATCGCTCCCCGCTGGCCACCTCCTCCACGCAGTGCCCAAGCGCCCGCCGTTGCACGTCTCCGCCACCGCCGCCGTGGGGCCGCACCTCCCGAGGCCGCGCCTCCCTCGCCGGCTTCCTCCTCCCCACGCCGGCGCCGTCTTCCTCCACTCCGGTAAAGCTCCGGCGAGATCCCGGAGGGTGGACGAGATCCACCACTCCCTCCATCCAAACTCCGTCCCCGTCCTGGTCCACTCCATCCCGGTACCACCTTGTCCCACGTTGACTTTCGCAGAGGTGAAATTTCGTCCAAGTCCTTTCCCTGCAATATTTTTATGCCTCCATCGCATCATATCTTGGTGACCGTGACTCCGATTCAGGCGTATGATATGTCGAATTGTTCGTCTCGTTGAGATGTTCATGTGAGAAGCATTTCCATGCATGTTACTCTCTGTTATGATGCCTTTTTCATTGATGCAAGAGTGCTATAAAATGTTAGCTGCTGGCACATATCAGATCATGAGGTTTTGCTATTTTTGTTGCATTTGATGTGTGCATTATTTGAGCATGAGGTCTACATGAGTTTTGAACTACATCATGCCATATCTACAGAGGTGCAAGCCTTGCATTTTTGTGATCTATGTGGTGACTAGAACAAGCATGCAAACTAGGCTCCGTGATGTTGCTGTTTTCAGGGACTTAGAATATCGCCAAGTCTTTTTCCTGCTGTTATTCTGATGCCATGTAAACTAGATGCTACATAGTGATCCATGCTTATTTTGAGATACTTAAGTAAGGATGTTTGGAACATGTGGTTATGATCTATCCATCCATTCCCCTGTTTTCAATTATTGATTGCTCTAGCATGTCATTTTCTTGCTCTACTTTTGCTATAAAATGTTCCTGGCAGATTGTTTACATGTTAACAATTTTGCCATGGTTGTTGCTAGTGATCCATGCATCCTATGAACTTGCTCTTGCCATGGTTAGCTTCATCAACATGTCATCTTGCTATTGTATGCTTATATTTTCATGAAATGCTTTGTAGTGAGTGGCATGAGCTCGCAAAGTTGCCCTCATGAATCTGTTTATGCCATGCTCTGTTTTTCTGTCAAGTCTGAAACTGTTAATATTTGTGGTGAGTGGCATGAGCTTGCAAAGTTGCCCTCATGAATCTGTTTATGCCATGCTCTGTTTTTCTGCCAAGTCTGAAACTGTTAATAAAACTTGCTATGTTTACATGGGTGCCATCATATCTTCTGTGCCTTTTTGGCTCATGATCAGTAAGGGACTTTTGATCTATGATTTTAGTAGAATCACGTCGTGCCTTGGTTTTCTATGATATGTTCCTGTAGCGTGATTTTTTCTTGCTCTAAACATTGCTTCTTGATGTTGCTTTTGACATGTTAGTGTTTTCACTAAGTCTGTGATGCTGATATCTTGTGCACTTTTGCCATCCTTGTTTGAACCTGCTCTTGTGTGTTTTAGCCGTACCTCAGTGTTCATGTTTTGTCAAGCATCTCTTGTACATCACTACCATATGCTTTTTTTCTATGTTGGAGTGCAGTACATTTGTTTCTTGTTGCATTCTAAGTGCCTTCGTGCTGTTAATCGCAGTTTTGCGTCATTCTTGTGATGCTTGCTATTTGCAAACCGTGCATCCGTTTCCACTGATCTTTATATTGATGTCAACCGAAATCATCTCATGTTTCCAGCAGCATACTTGGCTTTCCAAGTTGATGCCTTGATCATTCTTTCCCTTCCGGAGCATGCATATGCATTGCATATCATATCTTGCATATCATGCCATGTATTGCATCATGTTGCTTGTGCATTGCACCGTGATTGATTGTTGGTCCTTTGCTTGTGTTCTTGCTTTGGGTAGAGTCGGGAGATGAGTACGTGAACGAGGAACCTGTTGAGTACGCTAACGAGGATCAAGCTTTCGACAACTTTGAGAACTTTGCAGGCAAGATGACCATACCCTCGAAATCACTTCTATCTTTGCTTTCTAGTTGTTCATTCTATCGCTATGTCGCGCTACCTACCACTTGCTATATCATGCCTCCCATATTGACATGTCAAGCCTCTAACCCACCTTTCCTAGCAAACCGTTGTTTGGCTATGTTACCGCTTTTGCTCAGCCCCTCTTATAGTGTTGCTAGTTGCAGGTGAAGTTGAAATTTGTTCCATGTTGGAACATGGATATTGTTGGGATATCATTATTATCTCTTATTTACTTTAATGCATCTCTATACTTGGTAAAGGGTGGAAGGCTCGACCTTATGCCTGGTTTTTTGTTCCATTCTTGCCGCCCTAGTTTCTGTCACATCGGTGCTATGTTCCTTGATTTTGCGTTCCTTACGCGGCTGGGTGTTATGGGACCCCCTTGACAGTTCACCTTGAATAAAACTCCTCCAGCAAGGCCCAACCTTGGTTTTACATTTTCCTACCTAAGCCTTTTCCCTTGGGTTCTGCAGACTCAAGGGTCATCTTTATTTTAACCCCCCCCCCCTCGGCTATTGCTTTTGTGAGTGTTGGTCCGAACCGAGTAGACCGCGGGGCCACCTCGGGGAAACTTGAGGGTTGTTTTTACTCGTAGGATGTATCATCCGGTGTGCCCTGAGAAGGAGATATGTGTGACTCCTATTGGGATTTGTTGGCACATCGGGCGGCTTTGCTAGTCTTGTTTTACCATTGTTGAAATGCCTTGTAACCGGGATTCCGAGACTGATCGGGTCTTTTCGGGAGAAGGAATATCCTTCGTTGATCGTGAGAGCTTGTGATGGGCTAAGTTGGGACAACCCTATAGGGTATAAACTTTCGAGAGCCGTGCCCGCGGTTATGTGGCAGATGGGAATTTGTTAATATCCGGTTGTAGAGAACTTGACACTTAACTTAATTAAAATGAATCAACCGCGTGTGTAGCCGTGATGGTCTCTTTTTGGCGGAGTCCGCGAAGTGAACACGGCCTTGTGTTATGCTTGAACGTAACTAGCTTCGGGATCACTTCTTGATCACTTATAGCTTCTCGACCGTGTGTTGCTTCTCTTCTCGCCCTTATTTGCGTATGTTAGCCACCATATATGCTTAGTGCTTGCTGCAGCTCCAACTCACTACCTTCTCCTACCCATAAGCTTAAATAGTCTTGATCTCGCAGGTGTGAGATTGCTGAGCCCTTGTGACTCACGGATACTTCCACACAGTTGCAGGTGCCGAGGTCACCAGTGCAGGTGATGCTACCAAACTCAAGTGGTAGTTCGACAAGGATTCGGGCCATTACTATGTTCTTTTCGTGATGATAAGTAGTGGAGCCCAGTTGGGACGATCGGGGATCTAGCATTTGGGGTTGTCTTCCTTTATTTTGGTTCCGTAGTCGGACCTTTGATTGTACTTTGGATGATGTATGAATTATTTATGTATTGTGTGAAGTGGCAATTGTAAGCCAACTCTTTATCCCTTTCTTATTCAGTACATGGGATGTGTGAAGATTACCCCTCTTACGACAAGCCTACCATGCGGCTATGCCCCTAAGTCGTGCCCCGATACGTGGGAGATATAGCCGCATTGTGGGTGTTACAGGCGGCACCGCGCGCAAAGTTTCCCTCCCCATTTCCAAAATTTTGGCCTACCGCCAAAATATATACCCCTTCCCCCTTCCCCACCCCCTTTTCTCCCCGACCACAAGTCACATTTCCCCTGTTTCCTCCTTCCTTCCTTCCTTGCTATGCTATAGCCGCTTCCTCGCTCTCACCGTCTCGCATCCTACGGCCGGGGTCGCCATGGTCTTCTTCAAAGACTTCTCCAGCAGTTCCTCCTCCGGCGATGACTCCTTCACCACCCGGGTATGCCTCTCTTCTCTCTCCCAGGCTATGACTTGGAATGAAGGGTTTTTACCCGATGGTCGATTTGAGCCATTTTTTCCTCTTGTAGCACCCTAGGACCATCAGTGGCAACAAATGGAGCGGGGTGGCTAAAGATCTATCTCACCATGAATCTCCATGCGTGAAGCTAGTTGTGTTTGATTCTTTGGACAGTGGGAGGAAGTTTTTGGCATGTGCAAAGAAGGTTAGACCCTCTTTCGTTGTTACAAATCATTTGTTAGATGTGATTCAGACCCTGTCACAGTCCCAACCCATTCATACCACACCTTCAACCAAACGCGTCCTAAGACAGTGTTACAGTTTGTACCTAGTATCTTAAATTGTTGCCATCTCATCAGCGATGCCATTAGAAAATTATTTAGCACCGCTTCAGCAGTTTGTGCAGCCAACTATGGTCCACACATCCAAGCAGCCAAGCAGTAAAATACTAAATCTGTATGGCACGAAGGAACTGGGCATCGGAGCAACTACGTGCTCCGGAGTCTGAGTCCCTGATTTTTTTGCTGCATCGGCTCGCCAGTGCAGTGCACCGGTGCAAGATGTAGCAACAGTTGTTGTAGGATCGAAAGTATGTCTAGAGGGGGGGGGTGATTAGACTACTTGACCAAATAAAAAACTTAACCTTTTCCCAATTTTAGTTCTTGGCAGATTTTAGCTATTTTAGGACAAGTCAAGCAATCATCACACGATTCAAGCAAGCATGCAAAGAGTATATTGGCAGCGGAGAGTAAAGCATGCAACTTGCAAGAATGTAAAGGGAAGGGTTTGGAGAATTCAAACGCAATTGGAGACACGGATGTTTTTCCCGTGGTTCGGATAGGTGGTGCTATCCTACATCCACGTTGATGGAGACTTCAACCCACAAAGGTTAACGGTTGCGAGAGTCCACGGAGGGCTTCACCCACAAAGGTTAACGGTTGCACGAGTCCACACAGGGCTCCACCCACGAAGGGTCCACGAAGAAGCAACCACCCACAAAGGGTCCACGAAGAAGCAACCTTGTCTATCCCACCATGGCCATCGCCCACACAGGACTTGCCTCACTAGCGGTAGATCTTCATGAAGTAGGCGATCTCCTTGCCCTTACAAACTCCTTGGTTCAACTCCACAATCTTGTCGGAGGCTCCCAAGTGACACCTAGCCAATCTAGGAGACACCACTCTCCATGAAGTAACAAATGGTGTGTAGGTAATGAACTCCTTGCTCTTGTGCTTCAAATGATAGTCTCCCCAACACTCAACTCTCTCTCATAGGATTTGGATTTTGTGGAAAGAAGATTTGAGTGGAAAGCAACTTGGAGAGGCTAGAGATCAAGATTCATATGGTAGGAATGGAATTTCTTGGTCTCAACACATGAGTAGGTGGTTCTCTCTCAGAACATGTGAGTTGGAATGGTGTATGTGTTCTGATGGCTCTCTCATAGAATGAAGAGGGGGTAGAGGGGTATATATAGCCTCCACACAAAATCCAACCGTTACACACAGTTTTCCAATCTCGGTGGGACCGAATCACAAACTCGGTCGGACCAAAAATGTAAACCTAGTGACCGTTAGAGATTTTCGGTAGGACTGACATGCAACTCGGTAGGACCGATATGGTTAGGGTTTGGGCATAACGTAATCTCGGTGAGACCGATTACACAAACTCGGTGAGACCGAATTTGGTAATTAGCTAACCAGAGAGTTGGTCAGGCAAACTCAGTGGGACCGATTTGCTCTTTCGGTGAGACCGAAAAGTTACAAAAGGGAAACACTGAATTTACATTGCAATCTCGGTGGGACCGATTCGCTCTTTCGGTGAGACCGAAAAGTTACGAAAGGGAAACAGAGAGTTTGCAATCCCATCTCGGTGAGACCGAGATCCCTATCGGTAGAACCGAATTGCTAGGGTTTGGTAGTGGCTTATGACAAGTGAAACTCGGTGGCGCCGGATAGGAAGAATCGGTAGGACCGAGTTTGGCTTAGGGTTTAGGTCATATGTGGATATGGGAAAGTAGTTGAGGGTTTTGGAGCATATTACTAAGCACATGAAGCAAGAGGCTCATTAAGCAACACCTCATCCCTCCTTGATAGTATTGGCTTTTCCTAAAGACTCAATGTGATCTTGGATCACTAAAATATAAAATGAAGAGTCTTGAGCTTTTGAGCTTGAGCCAATCCTTTGTCCTTAGCATTTTGAGGGTTCCACTTTCACATCCATGCCATGCCAATCATTGAGCTTTCCTGAAATAATCTTCTTGGAATAGCATTAGCTCAATGAGCTATATGTTGTTATGAATTACCAAAACCACCTAGGGATAGTTGCACTTTCAATCTCCCCCTTTTTGGTAATTGATGGCAACATATAGATCAAAGCTTCGACAAATGATAATAAGCATGAAATATATCGTCGCTTTGAGAAGTATGTGATAAGTAAGAGCTCCCCCTAAGTTTGTACATATTTAAAATTTGCTTTGGACTGCAAATGCACAAGGAGTTAGAGTCATGGGTTACTCTTCCACGTCACATACATCTTGGTGGAGCGCTTAAAATGATAAGAATGAAATACATGCACTCATCACCAAGAATAGTGAATGATCACATAAGATAGATAAGATAATAGCATTAAGCAAGCATTAAGTGTAGCTTATGATCAAACACATGATCATCAATGTCTCACAAGCAATGACATAGTATCTCAAGCACTCAAAATCAAACAAGTTCGAAAAACCACCAAATAAAGCAAGAGAGAAAAGCAACACTCTCTCTCTCGAAGCCTATGATCTATACATTTTTCTCCCCCTTTGGCAACAAGTTACCAAAAAGTTCCTAGAAAATGCATAGTGCTAGATCGACGCTCAGGCTTGATCTTCTGGTGGTGGTGGAGTTCGGATCACTCCAAGGACGAAGGCTTCTGTAGATGCTGAAGTAGACGCTGGAGTTGGAGCTGAAGTAGAGGCTGGAGCTAGTGGAACTGAAGCTGTAGCTGGTGTAGAAGTGGTGGCTCTTGTGTCAGCAATTGGCACGGTAGACGACCTCGGACCTCGTGGCACTCTGGCAAAGGCATGAGTGGTAGTCCTGCCTCTCATCTCCTGCATGTCATCCTGGAGCTGCTCCACTGCAGTCTGAATCTCTGTCACCTTGACATCCAAGTCATAGAACTTTTGTTCCATGATTCTCTCTAGGCTTGCCTGGTTTTGAGTTAGGGTGGCTAGTCCTTTCTCAATCCGCAGGGTGGATGCAATCAAGTAACCAAGCTGCTCTTGTTTGGTCTTCAACAAATACTCAGATGCCTCCTCTTGAGTTGGCATCTTGGCAGCTTTCTCCTTCCTTGCCTTCTCCTTCTTTGCTTGTGCTTGGGCAGACGATGGCTCATTCTCAGTCATGACAACTTGATTGTCCTCAAAATTTGGACGGATGGGCAGGTGTTCCTTGTCCAATAGATATATGCCCGTGCCCATCTTAGAGTTGATGAGCTCCTGAATCTGAGGGGCATATCCACAGCTCCTCTTCTGATCTGCTGCAGTCCTCTTGATAGTTTCTACTATGAGGCTCATGACCTTGAACTTCTGTGGCACATCAAAGACATGAAGCAAGTTGATTGCATGGCCTCTGATCATCTTGTGATCTCTAGACTTGGGAAAGAGAGTGTGCCTCAATATCCAATTTATAGTTGGCAGCCCTGACAGAAGGTAATGCACAGACCCAAATTTGAAGGTGTCAAGAGCTTCATTGGGAATTTCCTTGTACATGTTGGACATTGAGTTATGATCCATCTTTTTCTTGGCATAAATGTCCAAGTCATCAGCTTGCTCCTCTGGGGCATTGATCAACTTTTCCCATTCCTCAACAGTAGATTGGTACCTCGTACCCTCAGACATCCAAGTTATCCTCCCATCTGGATAAAAGTGTGCCGTGGAGTAGAATTGCATGATAAGCTCCTCGTTCCACTTTGTGAGCTTCTGCCCAACAAAGTCAGCAACTCCACAAGCACTAAAGCTGTCATACACTCTAGGGTAGTGTTCCTCATTTTCCTTCATGTAGGTCCAGTCGACCCATCTCATGTCACAAAGAATGGGCTTCTTATCTAGCAGCACTGTCTCATAGAAGTCCTGCTGTTCCTTGGTGTGAAATCTGTAATCCACATCAGTCCTTCTCCTTGAAGCATACGGGTCTGCTTCTCTCCACTTCCTCAGCCCTGAATCTCTCCTGAGCTTCATGTCCTCAGCCACAGGATGAGCATCGTTGTGGTCTGGGATCTTGGGCTTGAGCTTTCTAAGAACTTGCTCTTCATCCTCTTCTTCAGCAACAATCTCAGGCACTGGGGCCTTGTTCTTCTCAGCTGCAGGAATGCTCCTTGTATTCCTCTTTGGTTTTGGCTTGGAGGCAGCTTTGGGCTTAGATGCAGTAGCCCCTGATCTTATGGCATCACCCATCAGCTTGGGTGCCTTAGGTGCTGGTGCAGCTACCTCTTCTTCCTCTTCCTCTTCCATGATGGAAGCCTTTCCAAGCACTCTGGCTACGGTCTTCTTGACCCTTTCCTTCCTCTTCTTGCCTTCAGCAACAACTGGCTCTTTGGGTGCAGGCTTCTCAGTTGAGGCTCTAGCCTTTGACATAGGCTGCCTGCCTGCTGGCCTTTTGATCTTTAGACCTGGCTTTGTGCCTTGAGCAGGCTCAAATCTCTTTGATGTGGCCTCTTCCTCTGCCACATAATCTTCATCTTCGGAGTCTAAAGTTCTTTTCTTCTTCTGTCTGGTGGCAGCTTTTGGCAGATTGCTTAGGGTACTTCTGCTGCCATCATCTGAAGAGCTGGAGGGACTAGTGCCCTCACTCATCTGCACTTGCTGCTCTGACAAGTTCTGGCTGTCACTTTGATCAGACATGCTGCAAGCTCTGACTGCTGACCCTATGAATAGTTTATAGATGAGGTAGAATAGATGGGCATCACAAAATGCAGAGATTTTTGCAAAAGAAAGATCCAAAAACTTAGTTTTAGTTTCCCACTGAAATCATCTCAGATCTACCAATTTTTTAAACTCGGTGATACCGAAGCAGTTTTGGAACCTAAACTAGTGAACTCAGTTGGACCGAGTCACAGTTCGGTGGCACAGAGACTGCTAGGGTTTCACAGAGTTCCAAAATCGGTCACACCGATTAGTAATTCTCGGTCAGACCGAGTCTCACTTGTGCAATGGCATAAGCCAAATCGGTGGGACCGAGTTTTTCAACTCGGTGGGTCCGAGATGGTTTCGGCGGAAACCTAACCCTAAAATTTTCGAATCAAAGCTAATCTACGGGCGTATTGACTGGATAGGAGTGTTTCAATCGTGGCAAGAATCATGATGATCACAATGTGCTGAGAATTGGATTGGAGAATAGCACAAAGATCGAGTCCATACCCTAGCTCGGCGGAGACTCGCTACGGCGGCAACGGCAGGGCAGATTCCCGTTGACGGCGACAAAGACCAGCGACTGGAGGCGGCTGGCGGCGAGAAGATGATCCGGAGACCACGTTGGTAGAGTAGGCTATCGCGCAGGAGAAGGGGTTCGGAGAAATTTCCAAATTTTGCCCGTGACTATATATAGCCCGACCCTGTCGGTGTGACCGAGTGGAACAACTCGGTGGCACCGAGATTCATAACTGCATGCAGTTACTGAAACTCGGTGTGACCGAAATGTTCAAATCGGTTGCACCGAGATCAAAAACCTAGATCAACTTAATGATCTCGGTAGGACCGAAAGTGGGGTATCGGTCAGACCGAGAATCATAAAGATGTTTTGGAAGTTTAAGTCTATGATGAATCGGGGACTCCGAGCGCTCCTCACACAGAGTGGTTCGAATCTGACTTGATCAAATTTTGTGATGCAGCATGAATAGAGTTTGAGACGAGAAAAGCATAGATAGCTAGAGGAGGTTCTTAGGCATTCTTGTCCATCCACTTGGCAAAGGAAATAAGCCCAAACAATCAAAACAACAAGTGGATGTCCTCGAATGAGTAAAATATGCAACCAACATGCTCACACAATAAGATGGCAAATGAAATATGTGGCAAGGCATGCACAACCAATTCTAGCATCTATCAAGCAATTTGCGATGACAAGGTCATCTATATATGAGTATATTGACTTAGGAGTCAAGTGAGAACACTTGATCATAGGTCATACTCATCGTTTAAGCTCAAGTGGGGTTACCACTTTTACATAAAGCATTGTTGTGTTCACATCTTTAGAGTTTCTTTAGCTCAAGTCTTAGAGTAAAGCTCCCCCCAGATGTGATATCCCCCCTAAGAGGGATGAACTAACCTTGGGTTTTGTCGACGATGACTTCATGTAGATGTTGAAGATGTGGACGCTCAATGTTGATGTAGATCACTTGGATCTATCCATTTGAGTGAATTGCACTTTCAATACCTACATGGGTTAGTCCCACAAGGAACAAACAAGGATATCCATAGACATAGAGTGATGCAGACACAAGATGATGTCCATGAAAACTTTTAGGTTACCTTGTCCCTTGTCTTACCAACAAGAGGGTTTGTGACTCCTTGAACTAGTGCAAGATGTGGAAGTTTATTGCACTTGTTCTTGCCAAAATAATAAGAGTGAAGTATGTTGGCGGAGTCACCCTCAAGAACTCTCTAGTTCTTCTTCTTTTGGATCCACACCATCTTGATGGGAATCCTTGGAGTTGTAGTCGTACTTGATGAAGTGGAACTTGAAGTAGTCTTGGGAATCCACTTGACTAAGGTCTTAGGAGCTTCTTCAAATGCATCAATTTCCTCTTGAAGCTTGTCCTTGCCTTTTTGCTTGTAGTCTTGTGGTGGAAGATCATCTTGAGCTTGTGTCCCCTTGAAAGAAGTATCATACTTCTCTTGTTGAGGAACAAACTTTGTCTTGGGGTATTGATCTTCTTCCCACTCAACTCCATTGGCATTGAACTTTCGTTCAAAACCAACACCTTGATTTTTCCGGTGCATTCCTTGCTTGCGCACAATTTCCTCGAATTGCTTACACCCGGCAAGGCTTTTGTACACTCCTTTCTCTATAATTCCCTTCAATAAACTATTTTCTTTCTCAAGTGTAACTTGGCTAAGAGAATCATTAGTGGAACCAAGAGAACTACTAGAAGCAACAATATTGGATTTAGCATGATCATTGTTACAGCTAGAGGAAGAATCTTTCTTGTTCTTGTTACTAGACTTGACTTGAGGCATGTAAGTGGATAAGAGTAAACGCTTGGCAATGTGAGAAGAACTTTTCTTGCGGAGATCATCATTGATTGCTTTTAAGAACTCATGCTCTTGCTCAAGATTGAGCTTTTCAAAGCGTAATTTCTCATGAGCTCTTAAAAGTTCTCGATGATCTTCGAAGATAGTTTCATGAGCTAACTTAAGAGTGTTTAATTCTTTAGTTAGAGCCTCAATCTTCTCCTTATCATTGTCATTCGTTTTATCTTGATTAGCATGATTAATTGGTCTTTCATCATAGTATTCATCACTAGAGTGGTCAACAAGCAAATCATCACCTAAGAAGTCATCTTCATCACTATTGAAATCAACATACTCGGGATGTGTTACCTTAGGACCTTTGGCCATGAAGCATCTTCCAAGTCCTTCATTTGGTGAGTCAAATATGTCGTAGGAGTTGGTTGACACAAGTGCTAGACCGTCAACACCTTCATCTTGAGTATCTTCGGAGTTGGAGTGATAACTTCTCTCGGAGTGGCTGTCGGAGTCGGAGCCGGATACCCATTCACCAACATGAGCTTGATGTCTTCGTCTTGTGTAGCTCCTTGATGATTTTTCCTTCCTTTCCGAATCCTTGCTTCTCCGTGAGTATCTTCGTTCATAACGATCATCTCTACTCCTTCTCTCTCTTGGTGGTGATTCTTTGCTTCTTCTTTTTGGAGGATCTTCTCTTCTCTTGTAGGGAGCCGTACACTCATTGGAATAGTGTCCGGGTCTTCCACAACTATAGCAGTTTCACTCTCGACTAGAAGATCTTTTGTCATTGTAGGACCTTGACTTGAAGCTTCTATCTTTGCTTCTACTCTTGTAGAACTTGTTGAAGTTCTTCACCATTAAGCTCAATTCTTCATTGAAGTCTTGTTTCTCACTTGATGATGTGGGGGCTTCACATGAGGCTTTATAGGCACCACTTGATTTGTTGTGAAGTTCCTCTTTATCCTTAAGTGACATCTCATGAGCAACAATTCTTCCAGTGACCTCCGTTGGCTTGAGATCTTTGTAATTGGGCATCATTTGGATCAATGTGCACACGGTATCATATTTTCCATCCAAGGCTCTTAGAATCTTCTTGATGATGAATCTATCGGTCATCTCTTCACTTCCTAAGCCGGCAATCTCATTTGTGATGAGAGCAAGCCTAGAGTACATTTCAGCGACACCTTCACCATCCTTCATCTTGAACTTGTCAAGTTGACTTTGAAGCACATCCAACTTGGATTCCTTGACGGAGTCGGTACCTTCGTGCATATCAATCAAAGTGTCCCAAATTTCCTTCGCATTCTCAAGACGGCTGATTTTGTTGAATTCTTCGGGGCACAATCCATTGAAGAGAATATCACAAGCTTGAGCATTGTATTGCAACATCTTCAACTCATCCGCGGTAGCTTCACGGTTTGGTTCTCTCCCATCAAAGAAGTCACCTTGCAAACCAACACACACAATAGACCAAACGGCGGGGTTATGTCCAAGAATATGCATTTTCATTTTATGCTTCCAACTAGCAAAATTAGTACCATCAAAGTAGGGACCTCTATGGTGATAATTTCCCTCGCTAGACGCCATACTCTCCTAGGTTGTGAAACCAAGGCTATGACCACCAAAAGCTATGGAGATCAAAGCAAATGGAGACCAAAGCTCTGATACGACTTGTAGGATCGAAAGTATGTCTAGAGGGGGGGGTGATTAGACTACTTGACCAAATAAAAAACTTAACCTTTTCCCAATTTTAGTTCTTGGCAGATTTTAGCTATTTTAGGATAAGTCAAGCAATCATCACACGATTCAAGCAAGCATGCAAAGAGTATATTGGCAGCGGAGAGTAAAGCATGCAACTTGCAAGAATGTAAAGGGAAGGGTTTGGATAATTCAAACGCAATTGGAGACACGGATGTTTTTCCCATGGTTCGGATAGGTGGTGCTATCCTACATCCACGTTGATGGAGACTTCAACCCACAAAGGGTAACGGTTGCGAGAGTCCACGGAGGGCTTCACCCACAAAGGGTAACGGTTGCGCGAGTCCACACAGGGCTCCACCCACGAAGGGTCCACGAAGAAGCAACCACCCACAAAGGGTCCACGAAGAAGCAACCACCCACCATCGCCCACACAGGACTTGCCTCACTAGCGGTAGATCTTCACGAAGTAGGCGATCTCCTTGCCCTTACAAACTCCTTGGTTCAACTCCACAATCTTGTCGGAGGCTCCCAAGTGACACCTAGCCAATCTAGTAGACACCACTCTCCAAGAAGTAACAAATGGTGTGTAGGTAATGAACTCCTTGCTCTTGTGCTTCAAATGATAGTCTCCCCAACACTCAACTCTCTCTCATAGGATTTGGATTTTGTGGAAAGAAGATTTGAGTGGAAAGCAACTTGGAGAGGCTAGAGATCAAGATTCATATGGTAGGGATGGAATTTCTTGGTCTCAACACATGAGTAGGTGGTTCTCTCTCAGAACATGTGAGTTGGAATGGTGTATGTGTTCAGATGGCTCTCTCATAGAATGAAGAGGAGGTGGAGGGGTATATATAGCCTCCACACAAAATCCAACTGTTACACACAATTTTCCAATCTCAGTGGGACCGAATCACAAACTCGGTCGGACCAAAAATGTAAACCTAGTGACCGCTAGAGATTTCCGGTAGGACTCACATGCAACTCGGTAGGACCGATATGGTTAGGGTTTGGGCATAACGTAATCTCGGTGAGACCGATTACACAAACTCGGTGAGACCGAATTTGGTAATTAGCTAACCAGAGAGTTGGTCAGGCAAACTCGGTGGGACCGATTTGCTCTTTCGGTGAGGCCGAAAAGTTACAAAAAGGAAACACTGAATTTACATTGCAATCTTGGTGGGACCGATTCGCTCTTTCGGTGAGACCGAAAAGTTACGAAAGGGAAACGGAGAGTTTGCAATCCCATCTTGGTGAGATCGAGATCCCTATCGGTAGAACCGAATTGCTAGGGTTTGGCAGTGGCTTATGACAAGTGAAACTCGGTGGCGCCGGATAGGAAGAATCGGTAGGACCGAGTTTGGCTTAGGGTTTAGGTCATATGTGGATATGGGAAAGTGGTTGAGGGTTTTGGAGCATATCACTAAGCACATGAAGCAAGAGGCTCATTAAGCAACACCTCATACCTCCTTCATAGTATTGGCTTTTCCTAAAGACTCAATGTGATCTTGGATCACTAAAATATAAAATGAAGAGTCTTGAGCTTTTGAGCTTGAGCCAATCCTTTGTCCTTAGCATTTTGAGGGTTCCACTTTCACATCCATGCCATGCCAATCATTGAGCTTTCCTGAAATAATCTTCTTGGAATAGCATTAGCTCAATGAGCTATATGTTGTTATGAATTACCAAAACCACCTAGGGATAGTTGCACTTTCAGTTGTCTTTACCCTAGTTTTGGCATACATAGTGGACGGCTTTAGTGCTATCAGTTCTATGTTACTAAATTTGTGCATGTACACACCTGTTAGTATCAATTTGCTGTCATCCAAACATTGTCACTGTGTTGTTGCAGTTATATTTACCTTCCTCATAAAATGTTCAATTTGTTATTTATTGTACATGAGTAAGAACTTGTAGCGTCGTTGTAGTTAATTATAGCTTATGATGTTCCGGATTTTGGTTGTTGTCTCAGTACCAATTATTTCATTTACATATTGATCTTTTTGAGAAGATATGTCATAATTAACATGTTTCTTCAGTTTTTCAAAATAAGAATTGGTGATTTTCTATGTTGCTATAAACCCATTTCCCCTACAATTGTTACTGATCTAGTTTCAAATATTATAGGATGAACGGAAGTGTTCTTACTTGGAGTGGGTTGATCAAGAGTGGACATTGTCTTTGAAGATGTGCCTAGCAAAGCTCTGGAGCATGTATGAGGAAGAGAACAGACATGGGCTTAGAGAAAATGTTGTCAACACTGAAGAATATTTGAAGATGCGGGATAAACAGTTGAAGGTGGAGAATGAGCTCAGATTTTTTAAAATCAGACTTTGCTAAGATGGTGTTGGCGAAGGAGGAGGCACTTTCCCAGTTGGCTCATGCAAAACAGGTTCTTACTGAACTGAAAGCATAGGTGGACAAGACGAGCCTGGATGATCTCGATTAGGGAAATGAATATATTGTTCTTATGAAGTTGAACTAGCTATATGTTGTACCATGTTGTTTTCATGTTGCTACCATACTGTGATGTTATAATATATTTATGTGCCTGATATGAAATTGGCAAACAATTGTTCGATATGAAATGTGAATTTGCATAATACTGGAATTATTAATTATAAACTAATAAACCTGCTAAATGTGTCATGGACCTATGCAAACGGTTCTAGCAGTAAAAGCACTTGCGATGGATATCCCAATGCCACACAGTTTTCTTCATCAAATCGTGTGTGATATAGTTGATAAAAGCAAACAGCTAACCAAGGCAGACCATGTGCGATAGTTACACCTTTCACACACGAGCCTACAAATAAAACTTTGTGGGATGTACGTATGAACGGAAACGTTTTCCCTGGATTGACTGTGTGGGATGTACATAAGAATGGAAACGTATTCCTTGGATTGACTATGTGTGATATACATACGAACGGAAATGTTTTTCTGGGATTCACCGTGTGGGATGTACATACCTATGGAAATGATTTTCTCGGATTACCGTGTGGGATGTACA
Organism: Triticum aestivum; assembly: GCF_018294505.1. NCBI lineage: Eukaryota > Viridiplantae > Streptophyta > Magnoliopsida > Poales > Poaceae > Triticum > Triticum aestivum. The sequence goes on along the minus strand of NC_057803.1, from coordinate 292,551,539 downwards.
TACCTACGGAAATGATTGGGTTTCGATGCCTCGCCCGATCGCACACGGCCCCAGCATGTGTCCCAGGAGGGCCTATCCCCGACGATTTCTGGGTCGTGTGGGAAGGACCGCCCCCCCTATCGCCCACACTCACTTCGGGATAGTTCCAAATGTCGTCGTGGAAAGGGGTTAAAAACCGTTTGTTTATCACTGACGTACTGCTATCTCTTGAGCATTGTGTTGGTTTTCCCTTGAAGAGGAAGGGGTGATGCAGTAAAGTAGCGTAAATATGTCCCTCAGTTTTTGAGAACCAAGGTATCAATCCAGTAGGAGATCACGCTCGAGTCCCATGCACCTACACAAACAAATAAGAACCTCGCAACCAACGCGATAAAGGGGTTGTCAATCCCTTCATGGTCACTTACGAGAGTGAGATCTGATAGATATGATAAGATAATATATTTGGTATTTTTATGATAAATATGCAAAGTAAAATAAACGGCAATAGAAATAGCTAAGTGTTGGAAGATTAATATGATGGAAAATAGACCCGGGGGCCAGAGGTTTCACTAGTGGCTTCTCTCAAGATAGCATAAGTATTATGGTGGGTAAACAAATTACTATCAAGCAATTGATAGAATTGAGCATAGTTATGAGAATATCTAGGTACGATCATGTATATAGGCATCACGTCCGCGACAAGTAGACCGAAACGATTCTGCATCTACTACTATTACTCCACACATCAACCGCTATCCAGCATGCATCTAGAGTATTAAGTTCATAAGAACAGAGTAATGCGACATGATGTAGAGGGATAAACTCATGCAATATGATATAAACCCCATCTTTTTATCCTCGATGACAACAATACAATACGTGCCTTGCTGCCCCTGCTGTCACTGGGAAAGGACACCGCAAGATTGAACCCAAAGCTAAGCACTTCTCCAATTGCAAGAAAGATCAATCTAGTAGGCCAAACCAAACTGATAATTCGAGGAGACTTGCAAAGATAACCAATCATACATGTTGAGTAACGTGATTGTATTAGTAAACATAGGTTAGACTAGGAAATATTCTGGCTTGCCTTGTACTCCAAGTAGATCATGTACTCCTATATATATGCCCACGAGGCTCAAGCAATACAACAAACTATTCCACCAAACCTTTCTCTCCCTTCTAACATGGTATCTATCGCAAGTCGATCCTAAACCCTATTCGTTGTCGCTTCCGCACCCTCGCGCCGCCCCCGGGGCGGTCGGCCTCCATGACCACCGCTGGCGGCCGCGCCGCCCGTACCTAGGGTTCGTTCGGTCGTGTTGACCAGCTGCCCTAGAGAGTATTTTCCCCAAGCCTTGCTCCGGGGTTTTCTCTCTCCCGCGGGTCATCTTGATCGCGCGGTTTCTTTTTGGTTTTTCGGTCTATTCTTAATTGATTTGCGTCGCCCACCACCGCCGTCGACCCCGAGCGCCTCTACTCCGACCCCGGCGCGACCAACCGGCCTCTCCTCCGACCCGGCGGCCTCGCGCGCCGATGCGGCCCGTTAGGGCCAGCCGCCCTCCGCACGCTGGTCCGCCCATCGCCCTGCGCCGGCCGTCACCGCCCTGCTACGACTAGGACACCTGCATCGCCCCGACCAAATGGCCTCGCGCCATGTGACGGCCAATCATAGCCGTCGCTCACGCGTCGGCCTGCCCATCGATCCACATCACCCACCTCCGCCGCGTCTGCATGGCGGCCCGGCGGTCTACCTCGCTGGCCTCGTCCTCAACTGCGTCGGGACGGCTGCGTTGGCTGCCTCAACTCGAGCGTCGCTGCTCCGTTGGTCGCTCGGGCCTCGCTGTCGGGTGCCAGCATTGCTTTGGCAGCCCAGGTGCTGGTGCTGACAAGCTCGTTCGCATGACGTCCCACGCCGTCCGTCGTCGCCGGCTTCATCTCAGACTCCGCCACCACCACGCTTCCACCGAGCGGAGTCCCCGACCTCGCGCGCGATTGGCTTGATCACCCGCTCGCCGCCACGATTCGCCTCATCTACACCGCATGACCGACCTAGCCCGTCGATTACGCGCGCCTCTGCAGGTCCCGTGAAAATCATCCCCGAGTTCAGCGCGCCTATCCATCGATCGAGCATCGGGCTACCACTGTGTCGCCCCATCGGGACGCAGCGCCGCCACCCCGTGGTTCTTCTCGCGGCCGCATCGACTCGTGCGTCACCGCTGCGTCACCCCTTCGGGTCGTAGTGTCCCGATACGCGGTCCCGCTGCCGCCCCGAGGCCGTCCCCGCTATTGCACCGACTCGCGAACCGCCGTTGTGTCGCCCCTTCGGGCTGCAGCGTCGCGGCCCGCGGTCCCCTTCGCCACCCAGAGGTCTTCCCGCCGTTGCCCCAACCCGCCTGCTGCCGCTGCGTCGCCCCTTCGGGCCGTAGCACCGTGGCCCGCGGTCCACTCCGCCATCACCGCGCGTCGACCTCCCATGGTATGCGCTGCGCCGTCTTCCTTGGCGCGGGAACGCCACCGTCCATGCTGGTCTTCATCACGCTGTCAGGGTTCTTCACCTACTTAGAGCATCGCCGCCGTGTTCCTAACCTAGCCGCCACCGTCAGGCCGCCACCTCCACTCTTCTTCGGCCGCCGCCGCTACCCCCGTAGTCACCCCAGCCGCCTGTCCACCCCCTTCGTCTTCGTCCAGCACCAGCCCGTCGCCAGCGTCGCCGTCATCTACGCTGACCGCTTCATCTACTCCAACAACCGCGGGCGACATTGGCCTCATGCCGATTGGCGCCGCAACCGTCGTCGAGTCCTTCTCTGCTGGCCTCTCCGATTTCTTCAACATGGCATACAACTCATGCAGGTCCCAATCTATGCATGCCCGGTGTTGGCAACACCGATGCGTGCCTTCATCCACGACATGTCCCCGGTCCTGGCAAGCCTGGTGCGGTGTTTCGTCAACTTCGTCTTCGTCCATCTACGCATGCCCGGTGCTGGCAACACCGATCCGTGCCTTCATCTATGATGTGTCCCCGGGCATGGCAAACCCTCCGCAACGCGTCATCAACCACATCTTCTTCTCGGTGCACCACTACTTGGACACCACTGGGCCCATGCTAACTCGGCGCCCCCTTGCGCCTGCGGCTCCATGGCAACTTCTTCGACACCGTCCACCCTGACTCGACATCAACCACAACATTCTTCGCATGGCTACCTCGACCACGACTCCACCACCCACGCTCTCGGCTACATCGACAAATGGCACAAAGGGCTAACGCCTGCTTGAGAAACCTCGTCAGTTTGCACTCCAGCCACGACTCTGCAATGCGTCGACCGTTATGACTGTCTGGGGGGGGGGGATGTTCATCGTCTTGCCTTCGGATTCTTCTCCAGTCTCACCGTCTGCGGCGGTACCGTTGTGACTATGGGGGGATGTTGAGTAAGATGATTGTATTAGGAAACATAGGTTAGACTAGGAAATATTCTGGCTTCCCTTGTACTCCAAGTAGATCATGTACTCCTATATATATATGCCCACGAGGCTCAAGCAATACAACAAACTATTACACCAAACCTTTCTCTCCCTTCTAACAATACATAAAAGAATTCAGAGGAGATTCAAATATTGTTCATAGATAAACTTGATCATAAACCCACAATTCACCGGATCTCGACAAACACACCGCAAAAAGAAGAGTTACATCAAATAGATCTCCAAGAAAATCGAGGAGAACTTTGTATTGAGATCCAAAGAGAGAGAAGAAGCCATCTAGCTAATAACTATGGACCCAAAGGTCTGAGGTAAACTACTCACACATCATCGGAGAGGCTATGGTGTTGATGTACAAGCCCTCCGTGATCAATGCCCCCTCCCGCAGGACGCCGGAAAAGACCCCAAGATGGGATCTCACGGGTATAGAAGGTTGCAGTGGTGGAATTAGGTTTTCGTGGATGCCCTTGATGGTTTGGGGGTACATAGGTATATATAGGAGGAAGAAGTACGTCGGTGGAGCAACGTGGGCCCTAGGAGGGTGGAGGGCGTGCCTGGGGGAGGGCGCGCCCCCTACCTCGTGCTCTCCTCATTTATTGCTTTACGTAGACTCCAAATCCTTTGGATCATGTTTGTTCTGAAAATCACGTTCCCGAAGGTTTCATTCCATTTGGACTCCGTTTGATATTCTTTTTCGGCGAAACACTGAAATAGGCACAAAAACAGCAATTTGGGTTGGGCCTCCGGTTTATAGGTTAGTCCCAAAAATAATATAAAAGTGTATAACAGAGCCCATTTATCATCCAAAATAGAATATAATATAGCATGGAACAATAAAAAATTATAGATACGTTGGAGACGTATCAAGCATCCCCAAGCTTAATTCTTGCTCGTCCTCAAGTAGGTAAATGATAAAAACAGAATTTTTGATGTGGAATGCTACTTCAAGCATAATACTTCAGATCCGAAGGATTCAAGATAAAAGTTTAATATTGACATAAAAGTAATAATACTTCAAGCATACTAACTAAGCAATTATGTCTTCTCAAAATAACATGGCCAAAGAAAGTTTATCCCCCTACAAAATCATGTAGTTTGGCCATGCACCATTTTTGTCACACAAGAATGCTCTCATCATGCACAACCCCGATGACAAGCCAAGCAATTGTTTCATACTTTAGTATTCTCAAACTTTTTTCAACTTTCACGCAATACATGAGCGTGAGCCATGGATATAGCACTATGGGTGGAATAGAATATAATGATGGGGGTTATGTGGAGAAGACAAAAAAGGAGAAAGTCTCACATCAACGTAGGTAATCAATGGGCTATGGAGATGCCCATCAATTGATGTTAATGTGAGGAGTAGGGATTGCCATGCAACGGATGCACTAGAGCTATAAATGCATGAAAGCTGAACAAAAGGAAACTAAGTGGGTGTGCATCCAACTTGCTTGCTCAGGAAGACCTAGGGCTTTTGAGGAAGCCCATTGTTGGAATATACAATCCAAGTTCTATAATGCAAAATTCCCACTAGTATATGAAAGTGACAAAACAAGAGACTCTCTATCATGGAGATCATGGTGCTACTTTGAAGCACAAGTGTGGAAAAAAGGATAGTAGCATTGCCCCTTTATATATATTTTTATTTTATTTTTGGGCCTCCCTTTTTTTGTCCTTTCTCTTTTTTTTTGGGGGGGGGGCAATGCTCTATGAATGATGATCATCACACTTCTATTTATTTACAACTCAATGATTACAAGTCGATACTAGAACAAAGTATGACTCTATGTAAATGCCTCCGGCGGTGTACCGGGATGGGCAATGAATGAAGAGTGACATGTATGAAAAATTACGAATGGTGGCTTTGCCACAAATACGATGTCAACTACATGATCATGCAAGGCAATATCACAATGATGAACGTGTCATGATGAATGGAACGGTGGAAAGTTGCATGGCAATATATCTCTGAATGGCTATGGAAATGCCATAATAGGTAGGTATGGTGGCTGTTTTGAGGAAGATATAAGGAGGTTTATGTGTGATAGAGCGCATCGTATCACGGGGTTTGGATGCACCGGCGAAGTTTGCACCAACTCTCAAGGTGAGAAAGGGCAATGCACGGTACTGAAGAGGCTAGCAATGATGGAAGGATAAGAGTGTGTATAATCCATCGACTCAACATTAGTCATAAAGAACTCACATACTTATTGCAAAAATCTACAAGTCATCAAAAACCAAGCACTACGTGCATGCTCCTAGGGGGATAGATTGGTATGAAAATACCATCGCTCATCCCCGACCGCCACTCATAAGGAGGACAATCAAAGAACACCTCATGTTTCAATTTTGTTACACAACATTTACCATGCGTGCATGCTTCAGGATTTGCAAACTTCAACACAAGTATTTCTCAAATTCACAACTACTCAACTAGCACAACTTTAATATCACTACCTCCATATCTCAAAACAATCATCAAGCATCAAACTTTTCTTAGTATTCAACACACGCATAAGAAAGCTTTTTACTAATCTTGAATACCTAGCATATTAGGACTAATTTCCCAATTAAAGCAAATTACCATGCTGTTTTGTAGGACTCTCAAAATAGTATAAGTGAAGCATGAGAGAACAATAGTTTCTATAAAACAAAACCACCACCGTGCTCTAAAAGATATAAGTGAATCACTAGAGCAAAAACTATATAGCTCAAAAGATATAAGTGAAGCACATAGAGTGTTCTAATAAATTCCGAATCATGTGTGTGTCTCTCAAAAGGTGTGTACAGCAAGGATGATTGTGGTAAACTAAAAAGCAAAGACTCATGTCAGTGTCAAAACCGGCGGATCTCGGGTAGGGGGTCCCGAACTGTGCGTCTAAGGAGGATGGTAACAGGAGGCAGGGGACACGATTTTTACCCAGGTTCGGGCCCTCTTGATGGAGGTAATACCCTAAGTCCTGCTTGATTTTTCTTGGTGATATGAGTATTACAAGAGTTGATCTACCATGAGATTGTAGAGGCTAAACCCTAGAAGCTAGCCTATGGTATGATTGTATGTTGTCCTACGGACTAAACCCTCCGGTTTATATAGTCACCGGAGGGGGCTAGGGTTACACAAAGTCGGTTACAAGGGAGGAGATCTACATATCCGTATTGCCTAGCTTGCCTTCCATGCCAAGGAAAGTCCCATCCGGACACGAGACGAAGTCCTCAATCTTGTATCTTCATAGCCCAACAGTCCGGCCAAAGGATATAGTCCGGCTATCCGGAGACCCCCTAATCTAGGACTCCCTCAGTAGCCCCTGAACCAATCTTCAATGATGATGAGTCCGGCGCGCAGTATTGTCTTCGGCATTGCAAGGCGGGTTCCTCCTCCGAATACTCCATAGAAGATTTTGAACACCAGAATAGTGTCCAGCTTTGCAAAACAAGTTCCACATACTACCGCAGAGAGAATAATATTTCCACAAATCTAATCTGCTGACGCGTTCTGACAGCACGACGTCATGTCATGGCTCGGTCATTATTCGAACCATTTTTCTCAACCAGCACCGCACATAACACGGGGTGGTTTTCTTGACACGTCTTGTCAAAGCAGTGATCGTGTCCCCCTTATTACGGGATTCTCATCAATACGGACGTGGGTAACCCAACCGCGCCATCAATTACAGCGCCTGGGGAATAAGCAGTTTTACCAGGCAAGTGGGGAGACGCATCGCCTCTTTCGCCCTTATAAAGGGACAAGGATTTACCCCCTTTTACCCATGCCTTCCACCTCCTCGCTTATCCATTCTCACGCACTCGAGCTCTAGCGCCCAAGCTCGCATTTTTCTTCTCAAACCACTCCAAGCATGTCCGGAGCAGGAGGGACGTGGATGGTCTCCTCCGTCACGGGGAGAACATCGCAAAGTTGCGGGCAGCCAGATACCTGGCCGCGGATATTGCGCACCGGCTGCCAGACGCAGGGCAGATCGTCCCTATGCCCGAACCCCATGAGAGGGTAGTTTTTCTTACCCATTTCATCCGCGGACTGGGATTTTCCCTCCACCCATTTGCCTGCGGGCTCATGTTTTACTACGGGCTGGATTTTCATGATCTAGCCCATAATTTAATCCTCAACATCTCGGCATTTATCGTCGTGTGCGAGGCCTTCCTCCGCATCAGGCCCCACTTCGGCCTGTGGCTGAAAACCTTCAATTTTAAACCGGAGGTGGTGGGTGGCCAGCAAGCAGAGTGCGGAGGCGCCATGGTGGGCATGATGCCTAACGTCACCTGGCTTGAGGGCACCTATGTGGGTACCATAAAGGGGTGGCAATCGGGGTGGTTCTACATCACCGAGCCGCGCGACTCCAACTGGGTGGCGGCCCCAAAATTTCGATCTGGAATCTCCATGCGGCTCACCTCCTGGAAAGAGAAGGGCCGGTCCTGGGGTTCTTCGGTAGAGTTGACCGGACTCCAGACCTGCATCACGAACATGACGAGCAAGAAAATCAAGCTCGTCAACATGGTCCAGGTCATGCTCTTCCGCCGGATCCTCCCGTGTCAACGACGGGCATTCGATTTGTCGGAGTTCGAATCGGCCAAGCACCAGACGCTACGAGAGCTCTATGACACGACGCACGAGGATGTCTGGAGGGTGCTGTTCAAGGGCGCCGAGGTACCTCCTTCCCTCATCATGGACTACAGACTCAGCGCAAAGCGTCGCGCCAATCCGGTAAGTTTTTATATCTCTCAGGGTATTTATTTGCCCCGGTATAGTCATATGCAGGATCAAGCTTCTATGTCATTAACGGGACTGGATAAATACAGCGGAGTGGCTTGATTGCCCAACCCCCCTGCCCGAAGAACCTGCAGACGCTCTCCTAACGGAGATGCTGACTCCGGCACCTTACGAGGTGCCGGTGAAAAAGACCAAGAAGAAGGCCGCGGGGACCCGAAAGGGTCTCCGGCGCAAGGTTGTATCGGACTCATCGTCTGATGAGTCCGACACGCACTCCTCCCACGAAGATGAGGAGGACGGAGAGGAAAGTTCTCCCCCCCAGCCGGGGGAGACAAGAAAAGGAAGGCCAACCCAACCGGGGAGGCCGAAGGGTCCAAGAAGGGAAGGACCCTCCATCCGGACTGCTCCACTACGGCCTCCCACAAAGACGACGAGTGGTTCCCCAGGGAAAAGCTGATGTCGAAGTCGTAAGTATCCGGATACCATAGTAATTGGTATTTTTTGTTGCACTTCTTCTACTTATGCCGAATATGATTATGCAGCCCGTCCCGAGCCCGTATCGACATATCTTCGTCGGGCGGTTCTTTGGACTCGTTGGATATGAATAGCGATTCACTTCCAACCTCCTCCACCCCTTGCCCTGCGGACAACATCAAAGTGTTGTCTCAACAGGCACCGGGCCAAGAGGATGTAGTCCTAGGGGTGCCTCGAGGCAACCTTCCAGACCCTGGGCGCAAAGGGAGCAAAATCCCCACGGGCTCCAAGTTCGGCCCCCAGCCGAACACTGTGTCGGAACCTTCGATGGTTCTGGACTCCGGCAGGCGACCCCTCGTTAAGAGGAGCAAGCCACCCGTGCTGGTGGCCTCTGTCCAGCCAGAGGCGCCGGACAACTTGCTGGAAGCGCTTCGCGGCGCTTCCATCGATGAAGAGCACCACACTATCATGAGTGTGGTGATCGAGAAAGTTCAGTCCGCCAAGAACGGACTGACCGAAGCTTTTGCCAGCCTCCTAACAGGCTTTTAGGTAAGCAATGAAGATATAGGAAAATATGACCACATGGACACTAGCCCCTGATGCTATGTTCGGTGTTCGAAAAGAAAGGCTGAATAGAGGATCAAATGATAACTCAGGAGTCTAATCAGAAAAATGTCTATGTGTATGTGCAGGCTTCACTGCTGGCCACTACCGCACGTACTGCGGAGTTCTCTGCACTGAAGCAGGACCTAGAATGGTCCAAGGACGAGCTCGGCCTTACCAAGAGGCAGCTCGAGGAGAGCAAAGGTAGGCAATACCCTTGTCTATATATTTAAAAAGAAGATCGGGTGTAAAGTAATAGGATCATCATGGATTTGTCAGGGGCCACGACCGAAGTGGGAACCCTGAGGAAGGCGCTGTCCGAGGCTGAAGCCAAAGCGGCCAAGGAGCGCATTGAGCGGGAGAAGCAAGAAGCCCGAGTAGGCGAGGTGCAGCAAGAGCTCGAGGCTCTCTCCAAAAAGCACGAGTCCTTGGAGCTTGACTCTAAGACGCGAGAGTCCGAGCTCGCGCAGGTGCTTGAAAGCTTCCAGAGCACCAAGGCTGAAGCCCACAAGGCCCTCCAGGAGATTGATGCGGTGAAGAAGATAGCAGTGGGTAAGGCATTCATTATGCAAAGCAAGCATGTGGAGGAAACTTTCCTTTTACTTACCCGAATTCGGAGCTCTCCAGGGGCGTTCGTAGATCTTCCCCGCAGTGTACTGGATGCTGCAGAGTTTTACGGAGCTCAGGAGGAGAGCTCGACGGAAAAGTTGTTCTGGTCTCAGTATACTGGGACCGAACACCCCGTGCCCTTGAACGACCAGCTGAAACAATTGGTCGAGCTTCACAAGGCGGCCGAACAGGCCATGAGGGGCCTTATAGTCCGGATGTGGCCTAGCAAGCCCCTGCCCGGCAGCTACTTCGGTCTGGTGAGGCGGTTGGCGGATGCCTGCCCACGGCTTGAAGTTATAAAGCGGTCCGTCTGCATCGATGGTGCGCGCAGGGCTTTTTCCCGGGCGAAGGTGCACTAGGCGAAGCTGGACGCCGTGAAGCTGGTGAAGGAGGGGCCGCCGGAGGGCAAGGAGCATCGCTTCCCCGAAATGTATTATGAGAGTGTCCCGAAGGGTTCCTGCCTTGTGGCGGATGAGTGTGCCAAGGATGTAATTTTTGAATGAACATGCTCATGTGATCCTGTAATATGAAACAAGTTCATCTGCGCTATGCAACGCTTTTTTAATTTAAAATATTACCTTCTGTGCGGCCGTTTACAAAATCTGAGAGTTGGCCAGTCATCGGCTTCTGCCCCCATGTAACTAGTACTGGGGTGTTCGGGATAAATCTGAGCACTCTTTACCCCAATTTTGGGTCCTTCAAGGGAGGTGTTCAGCGCGACGAACCAGGCAATCGGACTATAAGGCTTTATCACTCTCACTTAGCCATAGAAGTCTACAATTTTAAATTTTGGTGAAGCCCCTAGTATTCGGAAGGCCGAATTTGGGGCGCTATACACGCCTAAGCCGGACAAGGCTGACTCCTCGCCCGAAACGGAAAAAGTCTTTAAGGACTTGAGACCTCTCGAACAGCGACCAGTCTCTCGCCTTATCATGATAGTCAGTTTTCGGCTTTCTCTACTGAGGTGCTCGTCCGGAAGAACCAGGACACAATCGCAGTAGTTCTCCCACCGCTACCTTAGCCGATATAGCAGAACGTAAGGTACCAAAGAATGGGAGCCGGGCAAACCCAACTATTGACCCAAGACATGATTCGGAGCTGATGCATATAATGCTATAAGTTTTGGGTGTCGCACTGTCGAAAGTGTTCGGACTTCTCGCGCCGTATTATGGGGTAAACGAAAGCCCCTGGCGTACTGACCGTGCCCGAATTTACAGGTGCGGATTGTCGTAAATGGACAAAAAGGAAAAAAAGAATGAATAATGCAATAATAGACTAATGCTATGCATTGTTATTTAAATAATACGTCGAAGCATGCTGGTACAGGTAGTGCAATGAGCAGAAAGTAGGACTATTCGAAATGCCCTATCCAAGGGCAAGCTGCGTATGGATAGTAGAAAGCGGGTATTATCATTAGAGACCACCTGGGGGTTCCCGTGTACATCCTAGCTTCTTGCCGCCTTGGTTGTTCCTTCCCGTAATGTGTCCGGCAATCATACTGCCGGAAAGGGCTTCCAGAGAGTTAGGCCCTGAAAGAGAGAAGAAATGATAAAGACATACAACCCCTAGGGCGCTTAAGCCGCATGCGGGACGTGCCCTGATCGTGCCCCAGCCTATGCCAATGGTATTTTCAGTGCGTAATTATGTGTGCGCGGCACGGATTTCATCGCTTGACTGGGACTGGGACGGGGGCCGAATTGCTAGGCGAGCTTTGAACGTGCCAGGCGATTTTGTTGCAGTTTACTCCGGACACGCTTGAAGGTGTCCGGGGGCTGTATCGCCGAATTAGTGGTTTGCCTTGAAAGGCTTATTTGTGCTTCTGCTGCGAGGGCCGCAGTGTGCTTTTCCATGCGGAGCGAGCGTTATGTATTTCCATTCACTGTTATGACCCCCCGAGGTCCTGGCATCTTAAGCTTGAGGTATGCATAATGCGGTACTGCATTGCATTTTCCAAATGCAGTTCGTCCGAGCAGTGCATGATAGCCACTGTGAAACGGGACGATGTCGAAGATTAACTCCTCGCTTCGGAAGTTGTCTGGTGATCTGAAGACCACTTCCAGTGTGATTGAGCCTGTGCAATGGGCCTCTACACCTGGGATGACGCCCTTAAAGTGGTTTTGGTGGGTTTGATCCTCAAGGGATCGATGCTCATTTTTCGCACTGTATCCTGATAGAGCGGGTTCAGGCTGCTGCCATCGTCCATAAGGACTCGAGTGAGGTGAAATCCATCGATGATGGGGTCTAGGACCAGTGCGGCGGATCTGCCATGACGGATACTAGTGGGGTGGTTCCTGCGATCAAAGGTGACCGGGCAAGCAGACCATGGGTTGAACATTTGGGTGACGGGCTCCATCGCATAGACGTCCCTTAGTGCACGCTTCCGCTCCCTCTTGGGAATGTGGGTTGCGTATATCATGTTCACCGTCTTCACTTGTGGAGGGAACCCCTTCTGTCCTCCCGTGTTCGGCGGCTGGGGCTCCTCCTCGTCATCACTATGCAGCCCCTTGTCCTTGTTTTCGGCATTTAACTTGCCGGCCTTCTTGAACACCCAGCATTCTCTATTGGTGTGATTGGCTGGCTTGTCGGGGGTGTCGTGGATTTGACACGAGCGATCAAGTATACGATCCAAACTGGACGGAGCCGGAGTACTTCTTTTAAATGGCTTTTTCCGCTGACCGGATCTAGAGCCTCTGAATCTGGCATTGACTACCGTATCGTCAGTGTTATCACCGTTATTGCGGCGCTTTGGTCTCTTACGATGTTGTCTGCCTGTAACACTCATGATGCAGCTATATCTCCCACGTGTCGGAGCATGACTTAGAGGCATAGCCGCATAGTAGGCATGTCGCAAGAGGGGTAATCTTTACACATCCCATGTACTGAACAAGAAAGAGATAAAGAGTTGGCTTACAATCGCCACTTCACACAATACATAAATATAGCATTACATCATCCAGAATACAATCAAGGTCCGACTACGAAACCAAAATAAAGACAACGCCAAATGCAATAGATCCCCGATCGCCCCAACTGGGCTCCACTACTGATCGTCTGGAAAGGAAACATAGTAACGTCTTGAATCCTCGTCGAACTCCCACTTGAGTTTGGTCGCATCCCCTGTACTGGCATCATCGGCACCTGCATCTGGTTTTGGAAGTAATTTGTGAGTCACGGGGACTCAACAATCTCACACCCTCGCGATCAAGACTATTTAAGTTTATATGTCGGAAAAGGTAGTGAGGTGGAGCTGCAGCAAGCACTAGCAGATATGGTGGCTAACTTACACAAATGAGAGCGAGAAGAGAAGCAAAGCACGGTTGAGAAGCTATAAAGATCAAGAAGTGATCCTGAAACTACTTACATTCAAGCATAACACGAGACCGTGTTCTCTTCCCGGACTCCGCCGAAAAGAGACCATCACGGCTACACACGCGGTTGATTCATTTTAATTAAGTTAAGTTTCAGGTTTTCTGCAACCGGATATTAATAAATTCCCATCTGCCCATAACCGCGGGCACGGCTTTAGAAAGTTCAAATCCCCGCAGGGGTGTCCCAACTTAGCCCATCACAAGCTCTCACGGCCAATGAAGGATATTCCTTCTCCCAGGAAGACCCGATCAGACTTGGAATCCCGGTTACAAGACATCTCGACAATGGTAAAACAAGACCAGCAAAGCCGCCCGATGTGCCGAAAAATCCCTATAGGAGTCGCACGTATCTCGTTCTCTGGGCACACCAGATGAGACATCCTACGAGTAAAACCAAACCTCAAGTTGCCCTGAGGTGGCCCCACAGTCTACTCGCTTTGGACCAACGCTCAGAGGAGCACCGGCCCGGCAGGGTTTAAAATAAAGATGACCCTTGAGTCCGTGGAACCCAAGGGGAAAAGGCTTAGTTGGCAAACGGTAAAACTAAGGTTGGGCCTTGCTGGAGGAGTTCTATTCAAGGCAAACTATCAAGGGGTTCCCATTATAACCCAACCGCGTAAGGAACGCAAAATCAAGGAACATAACCCCAGTATGACGGAAACTAGGGCGGCAAGAGTGGAACAAAACACCAGGCATAAGGCCGAGCCTTCCACCCTTTACCAAGTATATAGATGCATTAAAGTAAACAAGATATAATAATGATATCCCAACAATAAACATGTTCCAACAAGGAACAAACTCCATCTTCACCTGCAACTAGCAATGCTATAAGAGGGGCTGATCAAAGTGATAACATAGCCAAACAACGGTTTGCTAGGAAAAGTGGGTTAGAGGCTTGTCATGGCAATATGGTAGGCATGATATAGCAAGTGGCAGGTATCGCGGCATAGCAAAAGAGCGAGCAACTAGCAAGCAAAGATAGAAGAGATTTCGAGGGTATGGTCATCTTGCCTGCAAAGTTCTCCGAGTTGACGTAAGCTTGATCCTCGTAAGCGTACTCAACGGGTTCCTCGATCACGAACTCGTCTCTCGGCTCTACCCAAGGCAAGAACACAAGAAAAGGAAACCACAATCAACCACGGTGCAATGCGCAAGCAATATGATGCAAAACATGGCATGATATGCGGGATGTGATATGCACTGCATATGCGTGCTCCGGAAGGAAAAGATTGATCAAGGCATCAACTTGGCAAACCAAGTGCGCCGCTGGAAAGATGAGTTGATTTCGGTCGAAATCGATATAAAGATCACCGGAATCGGATGCACGGTTTGCAAATGGCAAGCAAAACAAGAATGGCACAATTCTGCGATTAACAGCACGATGCCATAAAGAATGCAACAAGAAACTAAGCTACTGCACTCTAACATATCAACAAAGCACATGGCAGTGGTCTACTCAAGATGCTCGACAAAATATGAACACTGAGATACGGCTAAATCACAAAATAGCAGGCTCAAACAAGCATGGTAAAAGTGCCAAAGATGACAGCATCACAGACTTGGTGAAAATAACATGTCAAGATTTAACATCAGGAAGCAATGTTTAGAGCAAGATAATAACATGCTACAGGAAAATATCATGGCAAAACAAGTCATGGCATGAATATACTCAAAGCATATAACAAAGTTCCCTTACTGACCATAAGCCAAAAGGACACAGAAAATATGATGGCACCCATTGAAATGTAGCAAGTTTCGTTAACAGATTCAGACTTAGCAGAAAACTGGACATGGCAAAAACAATATTATGAAGGCACGTTCGTGAGCTTGATGCACTCAACACAAGGCATTGCATGACAAGCTAAGAATACTACCAGCAAGAATACATGATCAAGAATCCAAGCAAAGCAAGAACAAGCTCATAGCATGCATGGATCAACTACAACAACCTTGGCAAAATTGATTAACACGTAAACAATCTTCCAGGAACATTTTATAGCAAAAGTAGAGCAAGATTGAGTCATGCTAGGGGACTCCATAAATGCAAACAAGGACATGGATGGATAGATCATAACCATATGCCCAAATCATCCTTACTGAACATACTCAAAAGAAGCATGGATCTCTCTAAAGCAACAAGAACACATGGAATAAAAATAACAGCAGAGCAAAGACTTAGTGAAATTCTAAATCCCTGAAATCAGCAACATCATGAGAGCTACTTTGCATGCTTGTTCTAGTCACCACATTGATCACAAAAATACATGGCATACACCCCTGTAAAGATGGCATGGCATAGACCAAAACACATGTAGGGCTCATAGCCATATGCAGCACACAATAATCATGGCAAGAAATGACAAAAGATCAAGATCTGTTAAGAAACAGGAACTAACATTTTATAGCACTCTTGCATCAGTCATTTGGGAATCAAGATGGACTCAAAAAAGCATGGTGAAATGGAACAAAATGAATAGGACATCCAGATAAACATTTTTATATAAGGCACGCACAAAACGGAGCTAGATGACAGAGTTATGGCATGATGAATAGTGCTCCAGGATGTAACAATAAAAGACTTAGAGGAAAAGTTGAAGTCAACCCTAGGTCTTGACCCGATCCAGATCTGGCTCAGACGTCAATGTACGCCGGAGTGAGCTTGCCGGACTTGTAGGGGACGGCTGCCGGAGTCGAGGGAGGCCAGAGCGAGCTCGCCAGCGACCGGAGCTGGAGAGGTGGCGTCGGATCTGGAGAGGACGGCAGGGCGGCGAGGCGCTGGTAGTCGGTGGCGGTGAGGTCGGTGGTGGGTGCCGGCGGAGCGGAGGCAGCCAGCGGGTGGTGGCGGAGACGCGCCGGCGACTCGGGCGGCGGAGGGAGGAAGGCGCGAGGCGGCGGGGTCCCGCGCAGGGCGGCAGCACCCGATCCGGGCCGGGAGGGCCTCCCGTGGGCCCTACGGGCTTCGGCGGCGGCAGCGGTGAAGTGGGGTGTGGCCCGGTGATGTGGCGCACAATGATTGGGCGAGGGGACGGCGACGGACGTGTCCGGCACCGGCGAACGTGTTCGGCGCGCGGAGGAAGGGGGAGACTAGGGTTTAGACCGGGAATTTTGGAGAGGTGCACATATATATAGGTAGAGGGAGCTAGGGGAGTCCAA
The DNA here is from genome assembly GCF_018294505.1 of Triticum aestivum. Taxonomy (NCBI): domain Eukaryota; kingdom Viridiplantae; phylum Streptophyta; class Magnoliopsida; order Poales; family Poaceae; genus Triticum; species Triticum aestivum. The sequence goes on along the minus strand of NC_057803.1, from coordinate 292,535,150 downwards.
ATGAGGAGCGGTTTTTGGCCGCGCGATCATGATCGAATGACCGAGAGGATGGATGGGGTTTGGGCCACTTTGGAGGGGTGTTGGGCTGCAACACACACGAGGCCTTTACGGTTCCTCGGATAACCGTTGGAGTATCAAACGGACTCCAAATGGCACAAAACTTGATAGGCGGTCTACCGGTGGTGTACCAAGGACGCTTGGCAAATCTTGTTCCATTTCAAGAAAGTTTAACACCCGCACACGAAAAGAGACAAAAGGGGGCGCCGGAGGACATAGGAGTGCCGGATCGCAGAACGGACAACGGGGAAAATGCTCGGATGCATGAGACGAGCACGTATGCAAATGCGATGCACATGATGACATGATATGAGATGCATGACATGAACAAAATGCAAAATGAAGACAAAACCCAACCATGAGGGAATATCATAACTTAGAGCCGAGAATGGCAAGAGTTGGAATACAAATATGGTAAATTACATCTGGGGTGTTACAACACTCCACCACTACGAAAGGATCTCGTCCTGAGATTTAGGACTGAAACAACTCCGGATATTCGGAACGAAGGTGCTCCTCGCGTTCCCAGGTGGTTTCTCGGTCGGAATGATGTGACCACTTCACTTTCAGGAATTTGATTGACTTGTTGCGAGTCTTAAGCTCAGTTTCTTCAAGAATAGCAACGGGATGCTCATGATAAGACAGGTCTTCTTGGAGATCAATCTCTTTGAAGTTGATGGTGCGGTCAGGTGTCTTGAAACACTTGGGAAGCTGAGACACGTGAAACACGTCGTGCACGTTTGCAAAGTTGGACGGAAGCTCAAGTTTATAGGCGAGGTCGCCTCTTTTGTCAATGATCTTGAAAGGACCCACGTATCTAGGGGCAAGCTTCCCTTTGATGCCGAAGTGACAAGTACCATTCATTGCGCGGCTTTGATATTTTCACGGCTGACTTTGCACATTGCTTCAGCCTCTGTGATTAAGTCATTGCCAAGAAGTTGGCGTTCACCAGTCTCTGACCAATTAAGAGGAGTACGACACTTTCTGCCATAGAGAATCTCGAATGGGGCCTTGCCCGAACTCGCTTGGAAGCTGTTGTTGTAGGAGAACTCGGCATATGGAAGACAATCTTCCCACTTCATACCGAAAGAAATGACACAAGCCCTGAGCATATCTTCAAGAATTTTATTTACTCGCTCGACTTGTCCACTAGTTTGAGGATGGAAGGCTGTGCTAAAGAGAATGCTGGTGCCCATGGCCTTCTGGAAGGAATCCCAGAACTTAGAAGTGAAAATGCTTCCACGATCTAAAGATACCAACTTCGGAATTGTAGGATTGAAAGTATGTCTAGAGGGGGGTGATTAGACTACTTGACCAAATAAAAATCTATCCTTTTCCCAATTTTAGTCTTTGGCAGATTTTAGCTATCTTAGCACAAGTCAAGCAATCTTAACACAATTCAAGCAAGCATGCAAAGAGTCTATGAGCAGCGGAAAGTAAAGCATGCAACTTGCAAGAATGTAAAGGGAAGGGTTTGGAGAATTCAAACACAATTGGAGACACGGATGTTTTTGTCGTGGTTCCGATAGGTGGTGCTATCGTAGATCCATGTTGATGGAGACTTCAACCCACGGAGGGTAACGGTTGCGCGAGTCCATGGAGGGCTCCACCCACGAAGGGTCCACGAAGAAGCAACCTTGTCTATCCCATCATGGCCATCGCCCATGAAGGACTTTCCTCACTAGCGGCAGATCTTCACGAAGTAGGCGATCTCCTTGCCCTTACAAACTCCTTGGTTCAACTCCACAATCTTTGTCGGAGGCTCCCAAGTGACACCTAGCCAATCTAGGAGACACCACTCTCCAAGAAGTAACAAATGATGTGTTGATGATGAACTCCTTGCTCTTGTGCTTCAAATGATAGTCTCCCCAACACTCAACTCTCTCTCATAGGATATGGATTTTGTGGAAAGAAGATTTGAGTGGAAAGCAACTTGGGGAAGGCTAGAGATCAATATTCATATGGTAGGAATGGAATATCTTGGCCTCAACACATGAGTAGGTGGTTCTCTCTCAGAAAATGTGTGTTGGAAGTGTAGGTATATTCTGATGGCTCTCTCCATGATGAAGAGTGAGTGGAGTGGTATATATAGCCTCCACACAAAAACTAACAATTACACAAAATTTACCAAACTCAGTGAGACCGAAGTGAAAGACACGGTCAGACCGATTCAGCAAACCTAGTGACCGTTAGGATTTTTGGTGGGACTGAGATGCAACTCGGTAGGACCGATATGGTTAGGGTTAGGGCATAACGTAATCTTGGTGTGACCGATTACACAAACTCGGTGGGACCAATTTTGGTAATAAGCTAACGAGAGAGTTGGCCAGGTAAACTCGGTGGGACCGATCGCTCATTTCGGTGGGAGCGAAATGTTACGAAAGAGAAATAGAGAGTTTACATTGCAATCTCGGTGGGACCGATCGCTCATCTCGGTAGGACCGAAACGTTATGAATGGAAACAGAGAGATTTCAACCCCATCTCGGTGTGACCGAAATCCCTATCAGTGAGACCGATTTGCCTAGGGTTTGTGGTAGTGGCTATGACATTTGAAACTTGGTGGCGCCGGATAGAAAGAATCGGTAGGGCCGAGTTTGACTTTTGGTTTAGGTCATATGTGGATGTGGGAAGGTAGTTGAGGGTTTTGGAGCATATCACTAAGCACTATGAAGCAAGAACCTCATTAAACAACACCTCATCCCACCTTGATAGTATTGGCTTTTCCTATAGACTCAATGTGATCTTGGATCACTAAAATATAAAATGTAGAGTCTTGAGCTTTGAGCTTGAGCCAATCTTTTTGTCCTTAATATTTTGAGGGGTCCACATTTCTCATCCATGCCATGCCATTCATTGAGCTTTTCCTGAAATATTAATCTTGGAATAGCATTAGCTCAATGAGCTATATGTTGTTAGGAATTACCAAAACCACCTAGGGATAGTTGCACTTTCAATCTCCCCCTTTTTGGTAATTGATGACAACATATAGATCAAAGCTTCGACAAATGATAATAAGAGTGAAAAACATTGTCGCTTTGAGAAGTACGTGAAAGGCAAGAGCTCCCCCTAAATTTGTGCATAGTTTATGGTTTGCTTTGGACTGCAAATGCACAAAGAGTTAGGCTCATGGGTTACTCTTCCATGTCACATACATCTTGGTGGAGTGCTCAAAATGATAATAATTACATGCATGCACTCATCACCAAGCATTATATAGGGATAAAAAGATAATGTCATCCAACTAGCATTAATGTAGCATATGATCAAACACATGATCATCCAAGTATCACATAGACAAAAGGTATCTCAAACAAGCAAAGCAAATAAAGTTCAACCACCAAAGCAAGAGAGAATAAAAAGCAACGCTCTCTCTCGAAGCCTATGATCTATACATTTTTCTCCCCCTTTGGCAACAAGTTACCAAAAAGTTCCTCGAAAATGCATAGCACTAAATCGTCTCTCAGGCTTGGTCTTCATGTGGTGGTGTCCGGATAACTCCAAGAACGAAGGCTTAAGTCGAAGTAGATGGGGCTGATGGAGTGGGTGTTGGAGTTGGTGGCACTGAAGCTGTAGCTGGTGTAGATGACGTAGATCTGGTGTCTAGAATAGGCACTGCAGCAGACCTCTGAGCTCTAGGCACTCTGGCAAATGCATCAGTGGTTGTCTTGCCCTTCCTCTCCTGCATATCATTTGGAAGTTGCTCCACAACAGACTGAATCTCAGTTACCTTCACATCCAAGTCATAGAACTTTTGCTCCAGGATTCTTTCCAAGCTCTCCAGGTTTTGAGTCAGGGTGGCCAGTCCCTTCTCAATCCTCAGAGTGGTTGCAATCAGGTAAACAAGCTGATCTTGCTTGCTCTTCAGGAGATACTGAGATTCTTCAGTAGTTGGCATCCTTGCAGCCTTTTCAGCTTTTGCCTTCTCCTTCTTGGCTTGTCCGTGCACAAAAGATGGTTCATCCTCATTCATAATCACAGTGTTGTCCTCGAAGTCTGAATAGATAGGCATGTGCTCCTTGTCCAGCAGATATGTACCAGTGCCCACCTTGGAGTTGATTAGCTCCTGGATCTGTGGGGCATACCCACAACTCCTCTTCTGATCTGCAGCTGTCCTCTTGATAGTTTTAACTATTAGGCTCATGACTTTGAACTTCTGTGGCACATCAAAGATGTGAAGCAAGTTAATTGCATGGCCTCTGATCATCTTGTGATCACCTGACTTTGGCAAGAGAGTGTGCCTGAGGATCCAGTTGATGGTTGGCAAGCCTGACAGAAGGTAATGTACAGATCCAAACTTATGTGTCTCAAGAGCAGCATCTGGGATCTCCTTGTACATGTGTGCCATTGTGTTGTGATCCTTCTTCCTGTTGGCATAGACATCCAAGTCATCTTCACTCTCTTTTGGGGCATTGATCAACTTCGCCCATTCAGCAACAATGGACTGGTACCTCGTACCTTCAGACATCCAGACAATCCTTCCATCTGGGTAGAAATGAATTGTGGAGTTGAACTGCATAATTAGCTCACCATTCCATTTTGTGAGCTTCTAAGCCACAAACCCATTGACTCCACAAGCCTTGAAACTGTCCTGTACACCTGGATAGTGATCCCCATTCTCCTTGATGTAGTCCCAGTCGACCCATCTCATGTCACACACTATGGGCTTCTTGTCAAGCAATAATGTCTCATAGAAGTCCTGTTGTTCCTTTGTATGGAACCTGTAGTCCATAGCAGTCCTCCTCCTGGTGGCATATGGATCAGACTCTCTCCATAGCCTCAGACCTGAGTCATTCCTTATCTTCATGTTCTCAGCTACTGGATGAGCATCATTGTGATCTGGAATTTTTGGCTTCAGCTTCCTCAATACATGTGACTCATCATCTTCTTCTTCCATTTCAGCTTTAGGCACTGGGGCCTTGTTCTTTTCCTCAGCAGGGATGTTCCTGGTGCTCCTCTTTGGTTTTGGCTTTGGAGCTGGAGCAGCAGCCTTTGGAGCAGTCTTAGGCTTAGATGGAACAGCCCCTGCACTGATGGCATCACCCATATGCTTCTGAGATTTGGGTGCTGGTGCAGCATCTTCTTCCTCTTCCTCTTCAAAATCTCTCATGATTGAGGATCTCCCAAGCACTCTAGCAGTGGTCTTTTTGACCCTCTCCTTGCTCTTCTTCCTTCTGCAGCATCCTCTTTGGTTCAGATTCCATAGTTTTGTGATAGGATAATTTGTAACGAGCAACAAGTAATAGAAGTAAATAAAGTGTAGCAAGGTGGCCCAATCCTTTTTTGTAGCAAAGGACAAGCTTGGACAAACTCTTATATAGATAAAAGCGCTCTCGAGGACAGATGGGAATATCGTCAAGCTAGTTTTCATCATGTTCATATGATTCGCGTTCGGTACTTTGATAATTTGGTATGTGGGTGGACTGGTGCTTGGGTACTGTCCTTACTTGGACAAGCATCCCACTTATGATTAACCTCTATTGCAAGCATCCACAACTACAACAAAAGTATTAAGGTAAACCTAACCATAGCATGAAACATATGGATCCAAATAAGCCCCTTACAAAGCAACGCATAAAGTAGGGTTTACGCTTCTGTCACTCTAGCAACCCATCATCTACTTATTACTTCCCAATGCCTTCATCTAGGCCCAAATAATGGTGAAGTGTTATGTAGTCGATGTTGGACATAACACCACTAGAGGAGAGACAACATACATCTCATCAAAATATCAAACGAATACCAAATTCACATGACTACTAATAGCCAGACTTCTCCCATGTCCTCAGGAACAAATGTAACTACTCACAAAGCATAATCTTGTTCATAATCAGAGGGGTATTAATATGCATATAGGATCTGAATATATCATCTTCCTATATGCATCAACTACAAGGAGTAATTTACACTACTAGCAACCTACTAGTACCAATCCCGGACTTGGAGACAAGAATTGGATACAAGAGATGAACTAGGGTTTTGAGAGGAGATCGTGCTGGTGAAGATGTTGATGGAGATTGCGCTCTCCCGATGAGAGGAGCATTGGTGATGATGATGGCGATGATTTCCCCCTCCCGGCGGGAAGTTTCCCCGGCAGAACAGCTCTGCCGGAGCCCTAGATTGGATCCGCCAAAGTTCCACCTCGTGGCGGTGGAGTTTCGTCCGGGGAGATGGCTTATGATTTTTTTCTCATCGAAAGACTCCATATAGCAGAAGATGGCCATCGGAGGGCCACCAGGGGCCCCACGAGATAGAGGGACGCGCCCAGGGGGTAGGGCGCGCCCCCACCCTCGTGGGCAGGGTGTGGCCACCCTGGTGAACTTCTTGCGCTCAATATTTTTTATATATTCTGAAAACGTCTTCCATGAGGTTTCAGGACTTTTGGAGCTATGCAGAATAGGTCTCTAATATTTGTTCCTTTCCAGCCTAGAATCCCAGCTGCCGGCATTGTCCCTCTTTATGTAAACCTTGTAAAATAAGAGAGAATAGGCATAAGTATTGTGACATAATGTGTAATAAGAGCCCATAATGCAATAAATATCGATATAAAAGCATGATGCAAAATGGACGTATCAACTCCCCCAAGCTTAGACCTCGCTTGTCCTCAAGTGAAAGCCAAAATCGAAAAATATGTCCACATGTTTGGAGATAGAGGTGTCGATAAAAGTAAAATACAGATAGGAGGGCATCATGATCATTCTTAGAACAACAACTTACACAATTCTTGTCATATGATTTTTTATGCTAGAGTACTAATTCAATCACAATTTCAAGTATGAATCATAAACTTCATTGAAAACTAACAAACTATAATCTTAGTCATTGGAGCAATTTCAATTTATCATAACATAGGAAATAATCAATATATAAGATCTTTTTAGCAAGTCCACATACTCAACTATCATATAGTCTTTCACAATTGCTGACACTCACGCAATACTTATGGGTATGGAGTTTTAATCGGACACAGAGAAAGATAGGGGCTTATAGTTTTGCCTCCCAATGTTTTACCTCAAGGGTAATGTCAACAATAATAGTTCATGAAAACTTACATCAAATTAGCCATATATACCAGGATCTTTCCAACATATTGTGCTTGCCAAAGGATAAAACGTAAAAAGGAAGGGTGAAGATCACCATGACTCTTATGCAAGGTAAGAGATAAAAGTAAAAGATAGGCCCTTCGCAGAGGGAAGCAGAGGTTGTCATGCGCTTTTCTGGTTGGATGCACAAAATCTTAATGCGAAAGAACATCACTTAACATTGCCACTTGTGATATGGACCTTTATTATGCAGTCTGTCGCTTTTATTTCTTCCATATCACACGATTGTATAAAGCTTATTTTCTCCTACACTAATAAGTCATACATATTTAGAGAGCATTTTTATTGCTTGCACCGATGACAACTTACTTGGAGGATCTTACTCAATCCATAGGTAGGTATGGTGGACTCTCATGGCAAAACTGGTTTAAGGGTATTTGGAAGCACAAGTAGTATCTCTACTTGGTGCGATGAATTTGGCTAGCATGAGGGGGAAAGGCAAGCTCAACCATGTCGGATGATCCATGACAATATAATTTATCTCATATGTAAGAAAACATAACCCATTACGTTGTCTTCCTTGTCCAACGTCAACTCTTTAGCATGTCATATTTTAATGAGTGCTCACGATCATAAAAGATGTCCAAGATAGCATATTTATATGTGAAGACCTCTCTTTCTTTATTACTTCCTATTAATTGCAACAATGACCAAAACTATGTTTGTCAACTCTCAACAACTTTTATTCATCATACTTTTTCTATGTGAGCTCATTACTCTCCATAAGATCCATATGATCTCTTTGTTTCCTTTTTGATTTATTTCTCTTTTCTTTTATTCATTTAGGATCATGGCAAAATAATCAAGCCCTTGACTCAACACTAATCTTTATTATATATAGCTCATGGACTCGATTACATAGAGGGATCATAAAGAAAAACTCAAAACTAGATCATGCCATAAACTTTATTCTACTAGATCAAGATATTACCAAAAGGATCGAACTAAGAAAAATGGTAAAGATAAAAGTGATGGTGATACGATACTGGGGCACTCCCCCAAGCTTGGTAGTTTCCAAGGGGAGTGCCCATACTCGATGCTCAATTCTTCTTTGTTGGTGGAGAAGGCGATGGTTTTGTTGATGGCGTAGGTTTCTTCCTTAATTTACGCTTGAGGACAGAGTTTTGGTCCCTTAGGTCATCGATCTTCTACTCCAGGCTCAATATCTTTTTGCATAGTTCGTGCTTGTTTTCCTGCAATAGGTGAAAAAGGATAAACTCGATCTTAGGATTGTTTACTCTATCCGGGAGGCTTGACTTTTTGAACTCCACATGCATGTCCCCAGGTTGAGGTAATGGAACTTCATCTTCTTCTGAGTTCGTCTCCTCCCTTCCCTTGGGTTCATAGTCCTCTTCTTCTTCCGTAGTCCAACCACAATGCTCCACATCCCCATAGACTTTAGGATCTGCAAGGTAATCAGCCACATAGCTTTCTCATTTTGAATCCTGGGACGACATGTTGCTCTAATCTGCAGCAGGACAGCTCAAAACAAAAACAGAGAATATTTGCGTGATACAGGAGTCAAAACCCCCCAGGAGATTATATAATGAATTTTTACCGACCAAAATACGCGTTGTGTAAGAAAACGGAGTCCGGAAAGCGCACGAGGTGCCCACGAGGTAGGGGCGCGCCCAGTAGGGTAGGGCGCGCCCTCCACCCTCGTGGAGCCCTTGTGTCCTTCCCGGACTGCTTCTTATTTTTCTATTTTTCTAAATATTCCAAAACGGAGAAATATTTCCTTAAAAACTGTTTTGGAGTCAGTTTACTTACCGTACCACATACCTATTCCTTTTTGGAGTCTGAAACGTTCCGGAAAGTGTCCCTTATGTATTCCTCCAGGGTTATGGTTTCAATAACATTGGTTTCAAAATTTATGGGATTACCTGCGATATAATGTTTGATTCTTTGACCGTTCACCACCTTCGGATTTGTGCCTTCGAAGTTGTTGATTTTTATGGCACCGGAACGATAGAACTCCTCGATAACATAAGGACCTTCCCATTTAGAGAGAAGTTTTCCTGCAAAAAATCTTAAACGAGAGTTGTATAGCAATACATAATCACCTACATTAAACTCACGCTTTTGTATCCTTTTATCATGCCATCTTTTAACTTTTTCTTTAAACAACTTGGCATCATAGGCTTGGGTTCTCCATTCATCGAGTGAGCTAATATCAAATAACCTCTTCTCACCGGCAAGTTTAAAATCATAATTGAGCTCTTTAATAGCCCAATATGCCTTGTGTTCTAGTTCGAGAGGTAAGTGACATGCTTTTCCATAAACCATTTTATACGGAGACATACCCATAGGATTTTTATACGCAGTTCTATAGGCCCATAATGCATCATCAAGTTTCTTGGACCAATTCTTTCTAGACCTATTGATAGTCTTTTGCAAAATTAATTTGACCTCTCTATTACTCAATTCTACTTGACCACTAGACTGAAGGTGATAAGGGGATGCAATTCTATGATTAACATCATACTTAGCAAGCATTTTACGAAAGCACCATGAATAAAATGTGAGCCACCATCAGTCATTAAATATCTAGGGACTCCAAATCTTGGAAAATAACTTCTTTAAGCATTTTAATAGAAGTGTTATGATCAACACTACTAGTTGGAATAGCTTCTACCTACTTAGTAACGTAATCAATAGCAACTAAAATATGTGTATAACCATTAGAGGCAGGAAAAGGTCCCATATAGTCAAAGCCACAAACATCAAATGGTTCAATAACGAGTGAATAGTTCATAGGCATTTCTTGACATCTACCAATATTACCAATTCTTTGACATTCGTCACAAGATAAGACAAACTTACGGGCATCCTTGAAGAGAGTAGGCCAATAAAAACTAGATTGCAATACCTTATGTGCAGTTCTATCTCCAGCATGGTGTCCTCCATAAGCTTCGGAGTGACACTTGCGTATGATATGTTCCTGTTCATGCTCAGGTACACAACGTCTAATAACACCATCTACTCCTTCTTTGTAAAGATGTGGGTCATCCCAAAAGTAATGCCTCAAATCATAGAAGAACTTTTTCTTTTGCTGGTATGTGAAACTAGGTGGTATAAACTTAGCAACAATGTAATTAGCATAATTAGCATACCATGGAGCAGTATGAGAAGCATTTATGACATCTAATTGCTCATCAGGAAAGCTATCATCAATAGGTAGTGGGTAATCAAGCACATTTTCTAACCTAGACAAGTTGTCTGCAATGGGGTTCTCAGCTCCCTCTCTATCAACAATATGTAAGTCAAATTCTTGTAGCAAGAGAACCCATCTAATAAGTCTAGGTTTAGCATCTTTCTTTTCCATAAGATATTTAATAGCAGCGTGATCAGTGTGAATAGTTACTTTAGAATCAACAATATAAGGTCTGAACTTATCACAAGCAAATACAACTGCTAAGAATTCTTTTTCAGTAGTAGCATAATTTCTTTGAGCATTGTCTAGGGTTTTACTAGCATATTGAATAATGTTTAATTTCTTATCAACTCTTTTCCCTAGAACAGCACCTACAACATAATCACTAGCATTTGACATAATTTCAAAGGGTAAATTCCAATCAGGTGGCTGAACAATAGGTGCAGAGATCAATGCTTTCTTAAGTATTTCAAATGCTTCCACACAATCATCATCAAAGACAAAATGGTATATCTTTTTGTAATAAATTAGTCAGAGGCCGAGAAATTTTTGACAAGTCCTTAATGAACCTCCTATAAAATCTGGCGTGACCAAGGAAACTTCTTGTACCTTTGATGTCCTTGGGGCATGGCATCTTTTCAATAGCATCAACCTTGGCTTTATCAACTTCAGTACCTCTTTCAGAAACTTTATGCCCCAAGACAATACCTTCATTAACCATAAAGTGGCACTTTTCCCGATTCAAGACAAGATTAGTTTCTTCACATCTCTGCAAAACTAGATCAAGGTTGCTCAAGCAATCATCGAAAGAAGATCCATAGACGGAGAAATCGTCCATGAAAACCTCACAAATCTTTTCACAAAAGTCAGAGAATATAGCCATCATGCATCTTTGAAAGGTAGCAGGTGCATTACATAAACCAAAAGGCATACATCTATAAGCAAAAGTACCAAAAGGGAAAGTAAAAGTAGTCTTTGATTGATCCTTGGCTGACATAGGTATTTGAGAGATACCAGAATAACCATCTAGAAACAAAAAATGTGAATGTTTAGATAATCTTTCTAGCATTTGATTGATAAAAGGTAAGGGGTAGTGATCCTTTTTAGTGGCCTTATTTAATTCTTTGGGGAATCAATTCATCTTTATCATTAGAAACGACAGTAATACCTCCCTTCTTAGGGACAAAATGGACATGACTTACCCACTAACTATCAGCAACGTGATAGATTATACCTGCCTCAAGGAGCTTTAGTATTTCCTTTCTTACCACTTCTTTCATTTTTGGATTCAGCCGTCGTTGATGATCACGAACTGGTTTAGCATCCTCTTCCAAATTTATTTTATGTTGACATAGAGTGGGACTAATGCCCTTAAGATCATCAAGAGTATACCCAATAGTAGCACGGTGCTTCTTCAGAGTTTTCAATAATCTCTCTTCCTCATGCTCTAAAAGGTTAGCACTAATAATAACATGATATATCTTTTTCTCATCAAGATAAGCATATTTAAGAGTATCAGGCAACGGTTTAAGCTCAAACACGGGATCACCTTTGGGTGGAGGAGGATCCCCTAGGATTTCAATAGGCAAATTGTGTTTTAGAATACGTTCCTGTTTAAAGAATACTTCATCTATTTCCCTTCTTTCATTCATAAACATATCATTTTCATGGTCTAGCAAATATTGTTCTAAAAGATCACTAGGAGGTACGACAATAGAAGCAAGACCAATAATTTCATCCTTACAAGGTAATTCTTCTTCACGGTGTTGTCTACTAAATTTAGAGAAATTAAACTCATGAGACATATCACCTAAACCAATAGTAATAACATCATTGTTGTAGTCTATCTTAGCATTAACAGTGTTTAAGAAGGGTCTATCAAATATAATGGGACAACAGCTATCTTGTGGGGAACCAAGACCAAGAAAATCAGTAGGATATTTAGTTTTCCCACACAAGACTTCAACATCTCTAACAATTCCAATTGGTGAAATAGTATCTCTATTGGCAAGTTTAATTGTGACATCAATATCTTCTATCTCAGCAGGTGCAATATCATGCATAATTTCTTTGTATAAGTCATGAGGTATAGCACTAGCACTGGCACCCATATCACATAAGACATGATAACAATGATCTCCTATTTTAACAGAAATAACAGGCATGCCTACCATAGGTCTAGGTTTATCTTTAGCACAAGGTTTAGCAATTCTAGAAGTTTCATCACAGAAATAAATAACATGCCCATCAATATTATCAGCCAAAAGATCTTTAACAATAGCAATATTAGGTTCAACTTTAACTTTCTCAGGAGGTGTATATGTTCTAATATTGCTTTTACGAACCACAGTTGAAGCATTAGCATGATCCTTTATCCTAACAGGGAAAGGTGGTTTCTCAACATAAGAAGTAGGAACAATAGGATCATTATAATTGATAGTCTCTTCTTCAACTTTAATAGGTGCATCTACTTTTACTTCTATGGGAGGATGATATTTAAACCACTTCTCCTTGGGGAGATCAACATAAGTAGCAAAAGATTCACAGAAATAAGCTACTATCTCAGAGTCAAGTCCATATTTAGTGCTAAATTTACGGAAAACATCGGTATCCATAAAAGATTTAACACAATCAAACTTAGGTGTCATACCTGACTTCATACCTTTGTCGAGGTCCCAATCTTCAGAGTTGCGTTTAATTCTCTCCAATAAATCCCATTTGAATTCAATAGTCTTCGTCATAAAAGAGCCAGCACAAGAAGTATCGAGCATGGTGCAATTGCTATCAGAAAGCCGAGCATAAATTTTTTAAATAATCATTTCTCTTGAGAGCCCATGATTGGGGCATGAATATAACAATGATTTAAGCCTCCCCCAAGATTGAGCGGTGCTTTCTCCTTCGCGAGGCCAAAAATTATATATATAATTGCGATCACGATGAACAAGATGCATAGGATAAAACTTCTGATGAAATTCCAATTTCAATCGTTTGTAGTTCCATGACCCCGTATCATCACATAGCCTATACAATGTCAGTGCATCTTCCTTCAAAGATAAAGGGAAGACCTTCTTCTTAATAACATCTCCGGGTACACCTGCAAGCTTAAATAATCAACAAACTTCATCCACATATATTAGGTGCTCATCAGGATGTAATATTCCATCTCCTACAAAAGGTTTAGCTAGTAGTTTTTCTATCATACCTGAAGGAATTTCAAAGCATACATTTTCATTTTCATTTTCAGCAGGTGAAGTAGGTTGAGGAGCAACTCTTTGCTCTACCGGTCGGGGTGAAGATACCCCGAACAAGCCCCAAAGAGGATTACTCTTCATAACAAAAAGTGACAGTAAATTTCAGCAAACTATATAAATTTTTCCTTACCAAATTCCACCTACCAAAGGCGCTTCACTCCCCGACGACAGCGCCAGAAAAGAGTCTTGATGACCCACAAGGATAGGGGATCTATCGTAGTCCTTTCGATAAGTAAGAGTGTCAAACCTAACAAGGGGAAGAAGGAAATGATAAGCGGTTTCCAGCAAAGGTATTCTTTGCAAGTACTTAAATAAGTGGTAACAGATAGTTTTGTGATAGGATAATTTGTAACGAGCAACAAGTAACAAAAGTTAATAAAGTGCAGCAAGCTGGCCCAATCCTTTATTGTAGCAAAGGACAAGCCTGGACGAACTCTTATATAGATAAAAGCGCTCCCGAGGACACATGGGAATATCGTCAAGCTAGTTTTCATCACGTTCATATGATTTGCGTTCGGTACTTTGATAATTTGGTATGTGGGTGGACCGGTGCTTGGGTACTGTCCTTACTTGGACAAGCATCCCACTTATGATTAACCTCTATTGCAAGCATCCGCAACTACAACAAAAGTATTAAGGTAAACCTAAGCATAGCATGAAACATATGGATCCAAATCAACCCCTTACGAAGCAACGCATAAACTAGGGTTTAAGCTTCTGTCACTCTAGCAACCCATCATCTACTTATTACTTCCCAATGCCTTCCTCTAGGCCCAAATAATGGTGAAGTGTTATGTAGCATACGTTCACATAACACCACTAGAGGAGTGACAACATACATCTCATCAAAATATCGAATGAATACCAAATTCACATGACTACTAATAGCCAGACTTCTCCCATGTCCTCAGGAACAAATGTAACTACTCACAAAGCATAATCATGTTCATAATCAGAGGCGTATTAATATGCATATAGGATCCGAACATATGATCTTCCACCAAATAAACCAACTAGCATCAGCTACAAGGAGTAATTAACACTACTAGCAACCTACTAGTACCAATCCCAGACTTGGAGACAAGAATTGGATACAAGAGATGAACTAGAGTTTTGAGAGGAGATGGTGCTGGTGACGATGTTGATGGAGATTTCCCTCTCCCGACGAGAGGAGCGTTGGTGATGATGATGGTGATGATTTCCCCCTCCCGGAGGGAAGTTTCCCCGGCAGAACAGCTCTGCCGGAGCCCTAGATTGGATCCGCCAAGGTTCCGACTCGTGGCGGCGGAGTTTCGTCCGAGGAGATGGCTTATGATTTTTTTCTCATCGAAAGACTCCATATAGCAGAAGATGGCCATCGGAGGGCCACCAGGGGGCCCACGAGGTAGGGGGCGCGCTCCCACCCTCATGGGCAGGGTGTGGTCCCCCTGGTGAACATCTTGCGCTTAGTATTTTTTTATATATTCTGAAGACGTCTTCCATGAAGTTTCAGGACTTTTGGAGCTGTGCAGAATAGGTCTCTAATATTTGCTCCTTTTCCACCCCAGAATCCTAGCTGCTGGCATTCTCCCTCTTTATGTAAACCTTGTAAAATAAGAGAGAATAGGCATAAGTATTATGACATAATGTGTAATAACAGCCCATAATGCAATAAATATCGATATAAAAGAATGATGCAAAATGGACGTATCAGGGAACCACTGATATGTCTCTAAGCTCAAGAACAATCTTGCTATTCAAGGCAAGACGATGTGATCAAGACAGTGATGGATTGACACAATCCTATCTCATTGATCGAGGAGTGCACCAGGGAAAATGGACTAGGTCCCACGATAAATCTTAGGATGATGATTCAATAACCAACACACTAAGAATAAGAGTATTGTCCATTAACTACCAAGCAACACAGTTGCTAGGAGTATTGTTTTCACACATCACTATTCACTTGTCGGCATTCCAGTTGCGACAACACGGAACTGAGGAATGAATAATGATGGCGAGAGGTATCACTGCGTGCAGAATTCATAAGAGGTGGTGCAATTCTCATGACAATCCCAACATAAAGTGGGTAACACTCCCAGGGTGGAACAGAACAAAAGCTGGATTAGCATTTGATCTGCGGAGTATGATTGCTTTGACCCAATCCTTGATATGGATAAGGTACTGGAGTTTGTTTTCCTAGTCATTCCGGAATAAAATGGCTTGACGGACCACAACGATAATAAGCATCGATATCACGAATGCACAACTACTCATGTCTATCAATTGATGGATGAGGGCTAGAGAACAACTAAAGAGGGACAACCCAAAGAACATATGATTTTCTGAGTTGTGGATGCATAGATTAATATATCGAACCAAGTTCAACAGGTTTCTTCCAGATAACCCATGCAGAAAGGTAGAATTGGCAGAACCACAATTATGAATGGAGAACTCCTCAAGAGTACTCTGATTGTGATCTTTTGGTTCAGAGAACTTCTGCCTTAATGGTTCATGGTATTTGGAAGAAGGAAATACATGGACCTCGAGGACATTTTGGTTTTAATGTTTCAAAACTTTTTTTGTTTTCCTTTGTTTCAAATTTGAATTTGGTTCGGTTCTAAACTACTGCGAGATTAGCAACAGTGATCGTGGGGATGTGGCATCATTAGCAGGGTATTACCATAGCTTTAATATCCGGGCGTCACAATTCTCCTCCACTACAAGAAATCTCGTCCCAAGATTTAAGAGGTGGAGTAAGGGCGAAAGGTTCGGTTACGAAATTCTAAAGAATCTTCTCGGTCTTGGTTTCTCTTCTCGAAGAGGTCGATCCATTACATTGATGTCTTCATTTCTATGCTTCGAGTTATCATGATGAAGTTGTCAACCTTCCTTCGGGATCTTCATCGTACTTATATGGTAGATAATATTAGGGAAGGTGGCGGAAAGTAACTCTCAAGTTGAAACGTAAGAAACTATCGAGAGCAAAGTAAGAAGGTGCATCATAGAAGTTTCAAGTGCATAGGCAATCATTCGTTGCCTGATACGAAATGTGAAAGGGGTTCAGAGCAATGGAAATAAGTATTGCGTCTAATACAAGAATAAATTACTAGGCAGGTTGCCCGTGAATTACATACGAAGTCAAGCTCAAGGAATATCTTTGGCAATAGGGTCTAGAGGAGAGTCAGGTTTTGATCATGTGGAACTGTGGGTTATGGGCCCACTATGTGGGTTAGTAGTAGAAAGGGGGCTGACATCTTGCACGGTCACTATAGCAAGGCATATCAGAGGGTAGCCTCCCATTTATGTTGGCAACAACGTTGGTACCAAGGGCGAGGGAACGAAGAGAACCATTTTCCTGCTCGTTGAACGAGGCGGACCAATAGGCAAGGTTCTCGTCCATCGGTGGCTACCGGAATGCTATCAATAAATGCAACAGGGTCTTACTGACATGGTTGTACACCAAGGTGTTTACATAAGAAGAAAAATATTACTGCTTAGATCATATGGGTTACAAGGAAGGTTAACCAAATCAATGGAAAGGAAAATGTGATCATCAGATCAAACAGAATAATTGAAAGGAAAATGTGTTTCACACATATTCCAGGGGTATACCCTTCCCAAGGACAAGCAAAG
Source organism: Triticum aestivum (assembly GCF_018294505.1). Taxonomy (NCBI): domain Eukaryota; kingdom Viridiplantae; phylum Streptophyta; class Magnoliopsida; order Poales; family Poaceae; genus Triticum; species Triticum aestivum. The sequence continues at coordinate 292,517,972 of NC_057803.1, read as the reverse complement.
CATGATATCCATGACATCATAGAAAGTAGATAAACCATTTAGAAAAGGGGGGAGGAATTTCATGACATTACCCATACAATGGTTTTTGGATAATTGATAAATAAAATTTAGGATTTTGAAGATCGGTGTACCACAGACATGCTTCGAGAAAGCATTGACATGGTCACTGGTTAAAGATCAGACTTTGGATTCACAAAGGATACATCGGGAACAAATTATAGAATAAGTCTTACAATTTCCTCATGGAAGAGTGGTTAACCTTGCTAAAAAGGAAGAACCATAACAATAGGTCCTCCGGCCTAGTGTGCTAGGTGTGACATCACCTTACCGGGATATATAAATACCAATGTTATGACTGTTCGAATATGCTCCAACCACAATATCTGACCGAGATTCAGATCTGATTGGTGTTAGGATACCTTAGATTCAGGATGCGTGAGAAGAAAAGGTGCAACACAAATTGATGAGATGACATTGTAAGCTTCTCGGGAAATGAACTATGGAAGCAAGTTCCGAATCATGCGTTCATCATTAAACCAAGGAGAGGATGAGGAGGTGGTTGATGATCTCAGCAACAATTCATTGGGATTTAAAAAATGATTTCAACAATTATGTGAACAAGGAGATAACATTTTGTCAGATCAAATGATATAATGAGTTATGCTCCAGGAAAACATACACAATTAAACATTGGTTAAAAGGTGCACCCGCAATATGGGCATAGGTAGCCTGATCAATTGTTAGAATGGTGATTCAATAACCGATAGGCTAAGAATGAACTGTCGATCATTAACTTCAAAGAAATAGGTTTGCTAGAAGTGCAGAATCCAAACAACACTGTTCACTTGTTGGTATCCCGGTTAGAATCAATACGGGGACCAAGAAATAATGGTGATGGTTAGAAGTATCACTATACCAAGGATTATTAAAAGGTGGAGCAATCCTCACAACATTCTTGATATAGAAGACAATAGTACTATAAGGTAGAACATAACCTATGCTACATAGCAAGGAAATCAATGTACAACACAAAGCATGAACAAGTTTGTGTTGGGGGAAGGCGAGAATGCTGTCGATGATAACACAAATCATCAAGGGGCAAGAATGGTATTTCCCATCATGAATTCGATTGATATCCTGGAAGAGCTCAGAATGTTGTTGATGATGAAGACACAATTGTCGAGAGGTTTCAAGAAGGTGTAATCGACCGGTGATGATACCAAGTAAAAGGGATGATGAAGCAAAAGGTTATTGGAACCATGGGTACATCACAATCTCGGAATCAAGATTGTTGTTCAAGGCGAAATGATATGACAATGAAAGTCGACGTAAACTTAGCCCATCGTCGAAAATTGTGCTCTGGGAAGAAGGACCAGGTAGCACAGTTAAAAAGTTGCACGATAAGTATATAGCCGATCAGGGTAGGTATGAATTGAAAGATTATTAAACTCATTAGCTATGAAATTACTTAGAGTAGTTGAATCGGAGTGCGGAATTGATTCACTTATCCGTGTTCTCAAGTGACTAATAACTCAGAACCCGGGGGAAAATTGCAATCGATGAGAATAATAGTTAACGAAGAATTCATAAGAAGTTATGTAGTTCAGTGATATTCTCGAGATGCCAAAGGGTGTACTCGAAGGTAGAGCAGAATAGAGGTTGGATCAGTGTAATGATCTGCAGAAGACAAGTACTTCAACTTGTCCGAGAAAAGGAATCAAAGAATATCAATATGGCCGGAACCACAATTGCAAAAGACCATATCCCAGATATAAGATGAACTTATACCAAGGTAATAATTAATTTAAGAGTAGCTTCCACGATAAGATCTACATCGTGTCCATGGGCATGAACACAAAGTTCAAGGTCGACTCCCACTTCTCCAATGCATAACCTTTCATTCACTTCTCGCGTTCGATGAAGTTGTAGTGTTGAAATTTTATCTATCAAAATACCAGAAGAGTATGCCTCGTGAAAACTTTTGCATTCTCACATATTAAGGAAGACATAGGTTCAACCCATCGGGGCATCATGGAAATATATACCACAAGCTTCAATAGTAAATATCACCAGCTCGAAAGTAGAGCATGGAGAATAGGATTTACCAATGGTATTATTATCCCGGAAAGAACTCCTCGAGGTTTTTGTATAGGAAGAACACTGTCGGATGATAATTCAACAAAGGATTTGATGGTTAACAACGGAGCGGATTTGATGGTTAACAATGGAGAATAGGATTTACCAATGGTATTATTATCCCGGAAAGAACTCCTCGATGTTTTTGTATACGAAGAACACTGTCGGATGATTATTCAACAAAGGATTTGATGGTTAACAACGAAGCTGATGTGAGCATCGACACACAACCAGAGGAAGAAAGAATGCAAGGAGATCCGATTATAGAACAACTGAATAATTCAAGGCTCAATTGAGAATGAATTTATGATTTCCAAATCAAGGGATCAAAAACAAATGTTCTGATCGAAAATGAATAAGTTCAATAGACATTGAAGCACAACCGATGAAGGCATTGATTGGTCAAGAACCAGCTCATATCTAAATGACGTCTAAGCCAGAAGAATGAATTCTAGGAACTGACTGAGGAATGCGAACATTCGCAGTGTATTGAATCAATGGGCCAAAATGATAGTGACAAAGGATGCCAATAAGATTACTATACTTATGGGATTAACCATAATGCAAGCAAGCAAGAATTTCAAGAACACCAGGCTATAGAGGATTTTCGAAATATCAAATTGTATTTTGAAGACTTTGGTGAAACACATAAACAACTTGGGAGAAACAAACCCTCAGTGTGTGTGAGAATTAATTTGTAGGCGTATTCAGGTGATAAGGAACTACAAGGCAGTAGGCACAAGGATTCTCGGAACAACAATGAGTATTTCGGGGTATCTTGTAATAGCAAGAGCAACTGGGGACTAATGTAAGAATGGCCAGTGCATGTTGTTATCTATATGGGTTGACGATGGAAGGGAATTGCAAACGCAATGAGCACAAGTTCTCGGGATAACATCGGAAAGTATCTTCATAATCTTCTGGTGCAACAAGCGATCACCTGGAGTGAGGGGCTCTCCGGAAGAAAGTATTTTCAAGAACCTAAATTTAGTTTTTTTTAGCAAAATTATTTAACCCGAATAGAAGAGAGATCAGAGTCCTAGAGTATAGATGAGGAATAAAAGATCCTAATACCACACAATGGCGACGTGGTCCCATAAGCCACACAGCCATGTTAGTAAAAGTTTTGCAATGTCTAGACTCGACTTCAGCCAAGGAGTGTGGAAGGGGGATTCCTACAGGCAGTCCACTCTGGTACCAACTTGTGACTCCCCTGATTTGACCGTACACTAATCATACACACAAACGTGTATAATCAAGATCAGGAACTCATGGGAAGATATCACAACACAACTCTAAAATAAAATAAGTCATACAAGCATCATATACAAGGTAGGGGTCTCGAGGGCTTGAATACAAGAGCTCGATCATAGACGAGTCAGCGGAAGCAACAAAATCTGAGTACAGACATAAGTTAAACAAGTTGCCATAAGATGGCTAGCACAAACTGGTATACATATCGAAAGTGGCGTACGCCTCCTGCCTGGGATCCTCCTAACTACTCCTCAAAGTCGAACTCCACGTAGAATCATCCTCGAGATCCTGTCGCTCCTGGACTCCACCATCTGGTTGCGACAACCAGGTATAGAAAGGGGGAAAAGGGGGAGCAAAGCAACTGTGATTACTCATCCAAAGTACTCGCAAGCAAGGATCTACTCTACATATGCATTGTTATCAAATGAAATGGGTAGTATATGTGGACTAGACTGCAGAATGCCAGAATAAGAGGGGGATAGTTAGTCCTATCAAAGACTGCACTTCTGGCAGCCTCCATATTGAAGCATATAGAAGAGAGTAGATGGTATGTTAACCAAGTAGCAACGTATAGCATAAACCTACTCCATGATCCTCTCCTCGTCGCCTTATGAGAGAGTGATCACCGGGTTGTTTTTGGCACTCTGAAGGGTGTGTTTTATTAAGTATCTGGCTCTAGTTGTCTGTCACATCCCTAGTTCTGGCCTGACCTATGCTTGCTTCCATCTGTGCATCATGTTTAAATTTTTGAAACTTGAACTGAGGAATTCAGAAGCCTCAAAACCTTAAATAAAAGAAGGGCAAAAACCCTAAAATCTCATTCATTGTTCCAAAATGCTCTTCTTAGATGTTTAATATTTTTGGCAAGGGTTTTGATCCAAACCAAAAATAATGAACATTTTAAAAGGATTTATTTTTGGGACTTTGAATTTAAATCATTAGCTATTTGAATTTGAATTATATTCATATAACTAGAATATAATTTCAAATACCCCTGAAATATTTTATGAGCTTTTGGAAAAGTCCATCTAGCCAAATAAAAATATTCAGAGGAGTTTTTGGCATTGTTTGAATTATTTTAAATTCAAAACAGTGGCAAAATAATTAAATAAAAATAAAACAGAACAGAAAATTAAAAAAAAGGGACCAGAAGCCTACCTGGCGCTCACCTGGTAGCCAAACCGGCCCAGCACTGCAGCTGGCCGGCCCAGCCCGCCACCGCTACCCCCCTGTCGCCTTCCTCCTCTGCCAGGAGGACGGGCACGCGCCCGGCGCGCGCGGCCACGCGCCCCGGCCACCTCCTCCCTGCCTGGCTGCCTCCTCCTTCCCTGGTCCCTCCCGCGACGCCACGCAGCCCCCGACCCCCTCTCACTTCTCCCTCGCTCTCTGGACCTCCCTCCCCCTCGCTCCTCTGCTTCCCCCCCCCCATGACCGAGAGTCGCCGTCGCCGCCGCTCGCCATAGCCACGCCTACCGGCCACCCCACGCCTCGCAGACGCTCCGGAAAGCTCCGCCTCGTCTCCCTCTTCATCCCCACCCAGACGAAAGGCGCCGGAAGCCCCTGGATGCCGCTAGCTCCGCCATTCCCCTCCTCGGCCACCGAGGATCGCCGTCGTCAAATTCGTCGCCGTGCGGCCTTCCCCGAGCTTGCCGACCCCTCCGTTCGATCCACTGTGAGCCCCTCTTCCTCTTCCCCTTCTCTCAAGCTCGCGCTCATCCCCTAGCCTCTTTCTCCACCGCGGCCGATTGCTCCTCGCCGCTGGCCATGGCGCTGCCGTGGCCAGGGTCACCCCAGCTTGCGCCCAAGCATGTTACCAAGTTCGCCGCCCTCTCAGGAGCCCCCAGAGCCCTTCCGTTTTCCCTCTAGTGCACCACAGCGCCGTGTTCGACCTCGGCCGAACTCCGGCGGCCACCTAGGTCGTCGCCGGCGCCGATTCCGGCTGCCCCAACCCCAACCGACTCCACGGGAAGACGCGGCGCCCTTCCAGCTATCCGTAGAGCCCCTCCTCCGTCCGTTTGGTCACCGGAGCAAGAAACCCGAAGGCCTCCGCCGCCTCAGCCTCGCCGGCGGCTCACCACCGGCGGGTTAGGCCCTGTTGACCAGGGGTTTGACCCCCCTGGGTCGATGACAGGTGGGGCCAGCCCCTGTTAATTAGTTTAGTTTTTTCTAATTTTTTTTGCCACTGACTCACTGACCTGCGGGCCCGGCCCGGCTAATTAAACTAGGTTAGGTTTAAGTTATATTAGATTAGCCATAGTCACTGACCAGTGGGCCCCACTGGTCAGGTTTGACCCGGACTGGCCCCTGTTGACTTGTTGACGTCAGGGTGAGGTCATGCTGACGCAATATTTCTTTTCTGGAATTTAGTTTATTTTATAATAATCAGGAAATTCCACAAATAGCTAAAACTTCAATAAATCGTAGAAAATTAACCGTAACTCCAAATTAAATAAATTATATATGAAAAATGATCAGAAAAATTCAAGGAATCCATCTGTACCATTTTCATGCATGTTTGATCAATCTTTGTCCTCTGTTTTGGACAAAACAAATTAAGGGCATTTAAATAACCATATATGGAGTTGGAATTTGAATCATGTATTCAAACCAACTTCATTTAAATCATAGCTAAGTGCATTGGCCCAAAACACATTCATATTGCCATGTCATAGCATGCATCATATTGTCGCATTGCATTGATTGTGTTTTTTTCCTTGTTTGCCGGTAATTGTCCCCTCTCGATAGACGTGTACCGGCGATGTGATCGATGACACCGACGAAGAGTTATATTATCTTCAGAAGTGCCAGGCAAGCAAAACCCCCTTGTTCATTCCGATAAAATCCCACTCTCTCGCTCCTGCTCTCTATTACTGCATTAGGACAACAACGATTCAATTGTTACTTGCTGCGGTAGCTGAACCCCTTTATCCTTTGCATGACCTGTCATTCCACAGTAAATAGATGAAACCCACTAGCATGAGTAGGAGTTGTTTGAGCCATGTTGTGCCTACTCATTCATGTTTGTTTGTCATGCCTGCTATTGCTTAGAGTTGAGTCAGGTTTGATTCATCGGGGATGAATCAGAGGTGTGTGAACATGTCCTACTATGTGTGAGCTAAGTGTGTGAACACGATTTGGTAAAGGTAGCGGTGAGAGGCCATGTAGGAGTACATGGTGGGTTGTCTCATTGCAGCCGTCCTCAGGAACTGAGTTCTGTGTTTGTGATCCATGACCAGTTACTACCACACATTGGGTTCCGGTAACTCGACCCCTCTCGACTTATTAATCAACATGATCTCTGTCCAGGAGTTGCAACTAGTTTCTGGTGTTTGTAGGTAGTGTTAGTAGTCTACCAAGTGGCACCCGGTACAGGTGGGCTTGGGACAGACTAGGCACAGTGGCCCGGTGTACCAAGTGGCTCCCGGATGGTGGGCTTGGGAACCCTGCTCACATCGTTTGGGGCCGTAAGCGACACCCCGGCCGGATCTCCTTGTGGATGGAACCCGAATAGGCGATAAACCTGGACTAGAGACTTGTTCGGTTAGTCAGGTCGTGGCCGACTCCCTCGCCCGGCTTCCGCTTGAAGGTTGCCGAGGTACATGACGTGTACAGGGCGATAAGTGGCGAAAGCGTGTGTGAAGAAGTACACCCCTGCAGGGTTAACATCATCTATTCGAATAGCCGGATTCCTCGGATATGGAAACTTGGACCCCTTGTACAGTTCATAGACAATTGAAAGTGGATACTCTAAAATACGCAAGATAAGCGTGAGTGCTATGGATGGCGTTCTCGTAGGGAGACGGGAGCGGATCCATAGTGGTGTATTGATATGGTGAATATGTGGACTCGTGTGCGCCACCTCAAAAGAGTTACTTGCAGTCGTAGTTCAGGATAGCCACCTAGTCAAAGCTGGCTTGCTGCAGTTAAACCCCACCTTCCCCTTTGTTGATAATGATGCATATGTAGATAGATCTGATGTAAGTCTTGCTGGGTACATTTGTACTCACGTTGCTTAATTTATGTTTTTGCAGAGAGACGTCAGTCTCACTAGTAGTTCCACGTGGACTTCGATGTTTAGCTTGTTACCTCAGCTACGATCTTGTGCCCTCGGCAGGATCTGGTAGATAGTCAGGCTTCTCAGCCTTTTTCATTTATAGTTGTCTGTACTCAGACATGTTAAGCTTCCGCATGTGCTTTGACTTGTATGCTCTGATTGTTGGGTCATGAGACCCATGTTTGTAATATCTCGCTCCTCGGAGCCTATTGAATAACTACTTGAGTCGTAGAGTCATTTTGTGATGCCATGTTGTATTGCACATATCGAGCATATTGTGTGTATGTTATTGAAATGCTTGGTATGTGTGGGATCTGACAATCTAGTTGTTTATCCTTGGTAGCCTCTCTTACCGGGAAATGTCTCCTAGTGTTTCCACTGAGCCATGGTAGCTTGCTACTGCTTCGGAACACTTAGGCTGGCCGACATGTGTCCTTCTTCGTTCCTGTGTCTGTCCCTTCGGGGAAATGTCATGCGATGAATACCGGAGTCCTGCTAGCCCGCTACAGCCGGGTTCACCGGAGTCCTGCTAGCCCAGTGCTACAGCCTGGATTCACTTGCTGATGACCGACACGTTCGATGCTGGGTCATGGATGCTTGTCCCTGTAAGTCTGTGCCACTTTGGGTTTACGACTAGCCATGTCAGCCCGGGCTCCTTATCATATGGATGCTAGCGACACTATCATATACGTTTGCCAAAAGGCGCAAACGGTCCCGGGCAAAAGTAAGGCGGCACCCGTGGGAATACCGTGCGTGAGGCCGCAAAGTGATATGAGGTGTTACATGCTAGATCGATGTGGCATTGAGTCGGGGTCCTGACAGCGCTGGTATCAGAGCTTGACTGCCTGTAGGATTACCAAGCCAGACTGGTCGAAGTTGAGTCTAGAAATTCTTTAGTTATATAAGGGAATTGATTGTGGGATGGAACGTAAGGCTCTTTTTACTCCTTGTACCTTATGCCTTCTGATCTGAGTCATCTTATCTTTCCTACGGGGTTAAGGAACTAGGTCTTCTCATCTTTCTATCAGGATCACGTGTTACTAATCCGTAGACTTATAAGATTGTTGGATTTAAGCCTCAGTCCAGTTCCTACTACTTCGGTATGTCTCTGGTGATCTCGAAACCTTGATATTGTGCTTCTGGGTGGTTATGCCACCATTTTGTGAATGTCTCAAATCTTTTTGAGCATTTACAGCCGTTATGCTATCCGAGTCATCCCAGGTTTCTAAATAATCTGATGCAATTGCAAAATCCTTTCCCTCTCATTTCGATGACCTTTCTGGCCAGGTTAACCACACTACTCAGTGAGTTGAGGTACTCTATTGCCTTGACATTTATGTTGGAGTTAGTATTATGACCCTAGATGTCTTAGGGGATCATCTAGTAGTCTAGCCATGTTTTGTGATCCCAGTGTGATGATTCTGGCCTTTATTCTCGAAAGCATCCCGTGATGCCAACTAGTTAGTAGGTATTCTATTCCTGGGTTTTCGAACCAAGATTCACCCTACTTACTTCATGTTGATAGTGTTGCTAGTTCCTTTAGATTATTAGTAACCTTTGCATTAGTCCTCGAGGTCCGTGGTATCTTCTTCTTCCAAATACCATGAACTACTTATGGCAGAAGTTCCTCGTTGAACTGAACGATCACAACCAGAGTGCTCTTGATGAGTTCTCCATTATATATTGTGGCTCTGCCAGTTCTACCTTTCTGCATGGGTTATCTGGAAGAAATATGTCGAACTTCGTTCGCCATGCTAAACCACGCATCCACAACTCAGAAAATCGTATGTTCCTTTGAGTTGTCCCTCTTTAGTTGTCTTCTGACCCTTGTTTATCAATTGAGAGTATGCGTGCAATCGTTCATCGATACCTATTACTTTTGTGGTCCGTCAAGCCATCCTATTCCGGAATGACTAGGAGAAACAAACTCCAGTACCTCATCCATATCTAGGATTGGGTCAAAACAATTGTACTCCGCAGATCAAAATGCCAATCCAGCTTTTGCTCTGTTCTACCTTGGAGTATTACTGTCTTTTATATCGGGATTATTGTAGGAATTGCACACCATCCTATGAACTCTTGGTACAGTGATACTTCTTGCCATCATTGTTCATTCCTCGGTTCCTGTGTTATTGTAACCGGAATGCCGACAAGTGAATCGTGGTGTGTGAAATCAATACCCCTAGCAACTAGTTGCTTGGTAGTAAATGGACACTATTCTCATTCTTAGCATGTTGGTTATTGAATCACCCTTCTAAGATAGATGGTGCTACCTAGTCCTTATTTCCTGGTGCACTCTTTGATTGATGAGTTAGGATCTTGTCAAGTCCTCGCTCATTTGATCATATCGTCTTGCCCTCAAAAGCGAGATTGTTCTCGAGTTTAGTAACATACCGGTGGTTCGTGATTTTCCAATTATCTTCTCGGAAGTATCACCAGGTCATCACCTGACCGCTATGTTGAGTTCGTGATCAAGTTGATTTATTCCTGTAAACCACCCTTTCTCCAAGAATCCCTGTTGGATACCCCTGAGCTAGTTGGTTAAACTGAACAGCAACTTGGAGAGTTGGAAGATAAAAGCTTGCCTAACTTAGTTCATTTTCCAAAAGGGATATCTGGTGTTTGTGTGAGTTGAAGAAAGATGATATCTTCAGCGATTGGTCCCTGTGATCAGTTATTGGACCTATTGCCTTATAAAAACTTTGATTTGAGTATGGGTTATCGTCAAATCAAGTCAGAACCAACGATATTCGTAATGTTGTCTTACTCGTGGTTGTTCCTCAAGCATACACCATTATATCTTTCGGGTCTGACCAATACTACCACCGTGTTCACATGATGGCGGAAGTCCAGTGATATGGAAATTCCGATGAGTTACTGTTGAGCCCATCAGCAGCATTTTGTCTCCCCCATGATTCATGTTGAACATCAACCTAGTGTTGGAAACTTTGTAAGCAATGCCTTCGTGTTCCGTTCGTGAAGCCTATGCTTGGATGGAAGAAGTGACTTCCTCTAATTCATGTGCATTTGGTGCAAGTGGCCGCCGTGGGTTTGAGAAAGGTTTGTTTTGTTTCCTCTGGAATCGTCCCAAGTCAGTCATGCATGTGCAAAGTATACTATGGTTTGGTAGATTAATTACCTCCACTCCATGTGTCTTCCGTAGCACCCCAAGCCACTGACTGATTTGTTCAGGGAAAGGAGTTAAGTGTTAATCCATGGTAATGCACAAGACTCTGATATCCCCGATGATGGTTCCCTACCAGAACTCGGTAGTGTTTTATTGTAAGACTACCATGTGATCATGTTTGTCTGGGACAGCGTGTTCACATGTGTGTAGCAGAACCAGCTCATGTTTGGAGCTTGCTATCGTAGTCCATTTCCCGAGAATCTCGCAACGTCATCTCGCCGATTGTGTTGCAAACTTTCATTTTTCTTCCTAGACTCGATGAGTCTGGATATCCTAACACCAACCAGATCTGAATCTCAGGCAGATATGATGGTTGGAACATTTCCCAAGAACTATAATACTGGTCCCTCGATAACCGGTAAAGTGGATGTCGTGGCCAACCCACCTAGCCGGAAGACCTATTATTGTAGTATCTTGATTGAAGAAGTTGGCCACCTCCCCATAAGGATTTCGTAGGATTTACCTCCGTAGTTGTGCCTTATGATTTTTGTGTTTCCGAAGTCCGACCTTTACTTGATGTTCTAGATACCAGACCATTTCTATGAATGGGTTACACTAGCACATCAAGGAGAACATTAGAAGCGGAGTGCTAATTGTCTCTCGGTCGATCATCCAGATTTTATTTCCTTGGCCTTGCTAAGGTGAAATCTGAGCAGGTGTTATCTTCCTTTGCATCTGCATCATCCATCATCATTCATCGTGGTAGCAAGTTGTGTTGCCAGGATCCTTGACACGGATATTGGTAAAATCTTGATGATTATGGAAATGCTCAAGCTCTTGAGAGCATGCACAAGCGCTACGTGTTATCATCAGCACTAACTGGGATTCCTCTCAGTTTCCTCGGCAATGCTATGACCTTTTCAAACAGTGAATTCACTCTCTGTTGTTGGGTTCTTCCCTAGTTACCAGAATCATTCCCAGCATTTGCATTTTGTTCCCAGCTTGCACCACCAATGTGCCATTCTACCACGGGTCTCTTCCATTTCCGGTGATAAGGAAATTCATCCATTACGTTGTCTTCAACAAGGTAATCCACATCATCCAAGTCCGAGTATGCCATTCTATCGACCCCCGCCAATCGATTGCTGTGATTTGCCTTAGGCTGATATAGAGAGTCTCAATGATCTCTATATCAAAGGTAATTCTTTTTGCCACTTAAGGTAATAATCTACGAATCACCCTCCTCCAGGATGTTTCGTCGTGGTATCATGGCAACTCAACTCCTCGCTACGTTGACAATCGTTTACCACCTTCTTAGGTGTGGAATTGTTGTCTACTTAGCGAACCCTCGTCATCTGTCTCACTCCATTTCTTCAGATCTATGCTTCGTGTCTCAGCTCGAGAGATGTGTCAATGTCTCATCCCATGAGTTGATCCTGAGTTGTTCGATCTTCGAGAAGATCGACCCTTCTAGAGTCTCTTTCTTTCGTCCATGTCATGTTGGCAGGATTTCTCAGAGCAAGACTTCAAGACAATGATGGTGATCGAATCAACGTTCCTATGAAGTGCAACCTGGATCGTGAAGATTGTGCTAGTTTGCGTTCCCCATCGTCTTACCCTACACTTGAATCTCGGGTCGAGATTCTTGTTTAGTGGGGGTGAGTTGTCACATCCCTAGTTCTAGCCTGACCTATGCTTGCTTCCATCTGTGCATCATGTTTAAATTTTTGAAACTTGAACTGAGGAATTCAGAAGCCTCAAAACCCTAAATAAAAGAAGGGCAAAAACCCTAAAATCTCATTCATTGTTCCAAAATGCTCTTCTTAGATGTTTAATATTTTTGGCAAGGGTTTTGATCCAAACCAAAAATAATGAACATTTTAAAAGGATTTATTTTTGGGACTTTGAATTTAAATCATTAGCTATTTGAATTTGAATTATATTCATATAACTAGAATATAATTTCAAATACCCCTGAAATATTTTATGAGCTTTTGGAAAAGTCCATCTAGCCAAATAAAAATATTCAGAGGAGTTTTTGGCATTGTTTGAATTATTTTAAATTCAAAACAGTGGCAAAAGAATTAAATAAAAATAAAACAGAACAAAAAATTAAAAAAAAGGGACCAGAAGCCTACCTGGCGCTCACCTGGTAGCCAAACCGGCCCAGCACTGCAGCTGGCCGGCCCAGCCCGCCACCGCTACCCCCCTGTCGCCTTCCTCCTATGCCAGGAGGACGGGCACGCGCCCGGCGCGCGCGGCCACGCGCCCCGGCCACCTCCTCCCTGCCTGGCTACGTCCTCCTTCCCTGGTCCCTCCCGCGACGCCACGCAGCCCCCGACCCCCTCTCACTTCTCCCTCGCTCTCTGGACCTCCCTCCCCCTCGCTCCTCTGCTTCCCCCCCCCCCATGACCGAGAGTCGCCGTCGCCGCCGCTCGCCATAGCCACGCCTACCGGCCACCCCATGCCTCGCAGACGCTTCGGAAAGCTCCGCCTCGTCTCCCTCTTCATCCCCACCCAGACGAAAGGCGCCGGAAGCCCCTGGATGTCGCTAGCTCCGCCATTCCCCTCCTCGGCCACCGAGGATCGCCGTCGTCAAATTCGTCGCCGTGCGGCCTTCCCCGAGCTCGCCGACCCCTCCGTTCGATCCACTGTGAGCCCCTCTTCCTCTTCCCCCTTCTCTCAAGCTCGCGCTCATCCCCTAGCCGGTTGCTCCTCGCTGCCGGCCATGGCGCTGTCGTGGCCAGGGTCACCCCAGCTTGCGCCCGAGCATGTTACCAAGTTCGCCGCCCTCTCAGGAGCCCGCAGAGCCCTTCCGTTTTCCCTCTAGTGCACCACAGCGCCGTGTTCGACCTCGGCCGAACTCCGGCGGCCACCTAGGTCGTCGCCGGCGCCGATTCCGGCTGCCCCGACCCTAACCGACTCCACAGGAAGACGCGGCGCCCTTCCAGCTATCCGTAGAGCCCCTCCTCCGTCCGTTTGGTCGCCGGAGCAAGAAACCCGAAGGCCTCCGCTGCCTCGGCCTCGCCGGCGGCTCACCGCCGGCGGGTTAGGCCCTGTTGACCAGGGGTTTGACCCCCCTGGGTCGATGACAGGTGGGGCCAGCCCCTGTTAATTAGTTTAGTTTTTTCTAATTTTTTTTGCCACTGACTCACTGACCTGCGGGCCCGACCCGGCTAATTAAACTAGGTTAGGTTTAAGTTATATTAGGATTAGCCATAGTCACTGACCAGTGGGCCCGACTGGTCAGGTTTGACCCGGACTGGCCCCTGTTGACTTGCTGACGTCAGGGTGAGGTCATGCTGACGCAATATTTCTTTTCTGGAATTTAGTTTATTTTATAATAATCAGGAAATTCCACAAATAGCTAAAACTTCAATAAATCATAGAAAATTAACCGTAACTCCAAATTAAATAAATTATATATGAAAAATGATCAGAAAAATTCAAGGAATCCATCTGTACCATTTTCATGCATGTTTGATCAATCTTTGTCCTCTGTTTTGGACAAAACAAATTAAGGGCATTTAAATAACCATATATGGAGTTGGAATTTGAATCATGTATTCAAACCAACTTCATTTAAATCATAGCTAAGTGCATTGGCCCAAAACACATTCATATTGCCATGTCATAGCATGCATCATATTGTCGCATTGCATTGATTGTGTTTTTTTCCTTGTTTGCCGGTAATTGTCCCCTCTCGATAGACGTGTACCGGCGATGTGATCGATGACACCGACGAAGAGTTATATTATCTTCAGAAGTGCCAGGCAAGCAAAACCCCCTTGTTCATTCCGATAAAATCCCACTCTCTCGCTCCTGCTCTCTATTACTGCATTAGGACAACAACGATTCAATTGTTACTTGCTGCGGTAGCTGAACCCCTTTATCCTTTGCATGACCTGTCATTCCACAGTAAATAGATGAAACCCACTAGCATGAGTAGGAGTTGTTTGAGCCCTGTTGTGCCTACTCATTCATGTTTGTTTGTCATGCCTGCTATTGCTTAGAGTTGAATCAGGTCTGATTCATCGGGGATGAATCAGAGGTGTGTGAACATGTCCTACTATGTGTGAGCTAAGTGTGTGAACACGATTTGGTAAAGGTAGCGGTGAGAGGCCATGTAGGAGTACATGGTGGGTTGTCTCATTGTAGCCGTCCTCAGGAACTGAGTTCTGTGTTTGTGATCCATGACCAGTTACTACCACACATTGGGTTCCGGTAACTCGACCCCTCTCGACTTATTAATCAACATGATCTCTGTCCAGGAGTTGCAACTAGTTTCTGGTGTTTGTAGGTAGTGTTAGTAGTCTACCAAGTGGCACCCGGTACAGGTGGGCTTGGGACAGACTAGGCACAGTGGCCCGGTGTACCAAGTGGCACCCGGATGGTGGGCTTGGGAATCCTGCTCACATCGTTTGGGGCCGTAAGCGACACCCCGGCCGGAACTCCTTGCGGATGGAACCCGAATAGGCGATAAACCTGGACTATAGACTTGTTCGGTTAGTCAGGTCGTGGCCGACTCCCTCGCCCGGCTTCCGCTTGAAGGTTGCCGAGGTACATGACGTGTACAGGGCGATAAGTGGCGAAAGCGTGTGTGAAGAAGTACACCCCTGCAGGGTTAACATCATCTATTCGAATAGCCGGATTCCTCGGATATGGAAACTTGGACCCCTTGTACAGTTCATAGACAATTGAAAGTGGATACTCTAAAATACGCAAGATAAGCGTGAGTGCTATGGATGGCGTTCTCGTAGGGAGATGGGAGCGGATCCATAGTGGTGTATTGATATGGTGAATATGTGGACTCGTGTGCGCCACCTCAAAAGAGTTACTTGCAGTCGTAGTTCAGGATAGCCACCGAGTCAAAGCTGGCTTGCTGCAGTTAAACCCCACCTTCCCCTTTGTTGATAATGATGCGTATGTAGATAGATCTGATGTAAGTCTTGCTGGGTACATTTGTACTCACGTTGCTTAATTTATGTTTTTGCAGAGAGACGTCAGTCTCACTAGTAGTTCCACGTGGACTTCGACGTTTAGCTTGTTACCTCAGCTACGATCTTGTGCCCTCGGCAGGATCTGGTAGATAGTCAGGCTTCTCAGCCTTTTTCATTTATAGTTGTCTGTACTCAGACATGTTAAGCTTCCGCATGTGCTTTGACTTGTATGCTCTGATTGTTGGGTCATGAGACCCATGTTTGTAATATCTCGCTCCTCGGAGCCTATTGAATAACTACTTGAGTCGTAGAGTCATTTTGTGATGCCATGTTGTATTGCACATATCGAGCATATTGTGTGTATGTTATTGAAATGCTTGGTATGTGTGGGATCTGACAATCTAGTTGTTTATCCTTGGTAGCCTCTCTTACCGGGAAATGTCTCCTAGTGTTTCCACTGAGCCATGGTAGCTTGCTACTGCTCCGGAACACTTAGGCTGGCCGGCATGTGTCCTTCTTCGTTCCTGTGTCTGTCCCTTCGGGGAAATGTCACGCGATGAATACCGGAGTCCTGCTAGGCCGCTACAGCCCGGTTCACCGGAGTCCTGCTAGCCCAGTGCTACAGCCTGGATTCACTTGCTGATGACCGACACGTTCGATGCTGGGTCATGGATGCCTGTCCCTGTAAGTCTGTGCCACTTTGGGTTTACGACTAGCCATGTCAGCCCGGGCTCCTTATCATATGGATGCTAGCGACACTATCATATACATGTGCCAAAAGGCGCAAACGGTCCCGGGCAAAAGTAAGGCGGCACCCGTGGGAATACCGTGCGTGAGGCCGCAAAGTGATATGAGGTGTTACATGCTAGATCGATGTGGCATTGAGTCGGGGTCCTGACATTGTCATAAGGTCAAGGTACAACTTCGGGTCGTCCTTTTACCGAGGGACACGTCTATTCGAATAGATAAACTTCCCTACAGGGGTGCACCACATTTCCCAACACGCTCGATCCCCTTTGGCCGGACACACTTTCCTAGGTCATGCCCGGCCTCGGAAGATCAACATGTCGTAGCCCCACCTAGGCCTAACCAAGACGTCAGCATGCCGGTCTAAATCCTATGTGTGCAGGGGTCTGGGCCCATCACCTATTGCACACCTGCACACGTTGCATATGCAGCCAGTGAGCAGACCTAGCAACCTCCATTACAAAGGAAGTTGCTTTACGTGGTCCAACCCAGCGCACGTTGCTCAGTCGCTAACGTCAAGAAGGCTTCGGCTGATACCATGACATCGAATGCCCATAACTGTTAACGCGTAGTTGGTTAGTGCGTATAGGTGAATGGCTAGACTCAGATCAAATACCACGATCTCGATAAGAACGTTAATTGATGTAACCGCGAACATCGACCAGGGCCAGGCCCACCTCTCTCATAGGTGGTCTCAACCTGCCCTGTCGCTCTGCCCCAAAGTAATAGTTGGGCGCCGTTGGGAACCCAGGCCCACCACTACAAGGCAGTAGGCACAAGGATTCTTGGAACAACAATGAGTATTTCGGGGTATCTTGTAATAGCAAGAGCAACCGGGGACTAATGTAAGAATGGCCAGTGCATGTAGTTATCTATAGGGGTTGACGGTGGAAGGGAATTGCAAACGCAATGAGCACAAGTTCTCGGGATAACATCGGAAAGTATCTTCAGAATCTTCTGGTGCAACAAGCGATCACCTGGATTGAGGGGCTCTCCGGAAGAAAGTATTTTCAAGAACCTAAATTTAGTTTTTTTAGCAAAATCATTTAACCCGAATAGAAGAGAGATCAGAGTGCCAGAGTATAGATGAGGAATAAAAGATCCTAATACCAGACAATGCCGACGTGGTCCCATAAGCCACACAGCCATGTTAGTAAAGTTTTGCAATGTCTAGACTCGACTTCGGCCAAGGAGTGTGGAAGGGGGATTCCTACAGGCAGTCGACTCTGATACCAACTTGTGACTCCCCTGATTTGACCGTACACTAATCATACACACAAACGTGTACGATCAAGATCAGGAACTCATGGGAAGATATCACAACACAACTCTAAAAATAAAATAAGTCATACAAGCATCATATACAAGGTAGGCGTCTCGAGGGCTTGAATACAAGAGCTCGATCATAGACGAGTCAGCGGAAGCAACAACATCTGAGTACAGACATAAGTTAAACAAGTTGCCATAAGATGGCTAGCACAAACTGGTATACATATCGAAAGTGGCGTAGGCCTCCTGCCTGGGATCCTCCTAACTACTCCTCAAAGTTGAACTCCACGTAGAATCATCCTCAGGATCCTGTCGCTCCTGGACTCCAGCATCTGGTTGCGACAACCAGGTATAGAAAGGGGGAAAAGGGGGAGCAAAGCAACCGTGATTACTCATCCAAAGTACTCGCAAGCAAGGATCTACTCTACATATGCATTGTTATCAAATGAAATGGGTAGTATATGTGGACTGGACTGCAGAATGCCAGAATAAGAGGGGGATAGTTAGTCCTATCAAAGACTACGCTTCCAGCAGCCTCCATCTTGAAGCATATAGAAGAGAGTAGATGGTATGTTAACCAAGTAGCAACGTATAGCATAAACCTACTCCATGATCCTCTCCTCGTCGCCTTATGAGAGAGTGATCACCGGGTTGTTTTTGGCACTCTGAAGGGTGTGTTTTATTAAGTATCCGGCTCTAGTTGTCATAAGGTCAAGGTACAACTTCGGGTCATCCTTTTACCGAGGGACACGTCTATTCGAATAGATAAACTTCCCTACAGGGGTGCACCACATTTCCCAACACGCTCGATCCCCTTTGGCCGGACACACTTTCCTAGGTCATGCCCGGCCTCGGAAGATCAACATGTCGTAGCCCCACCTAGGCCTAACCAAGACGTCAGCATGCCGGTCTAAATCCTATGTGTGCAGGGGTCTGGGCCCATCACCTATTGCACACCTGCACACGTTGCATATGCAGCCAGTGAGCAGACCTAGCAACCTCCATTACAAAGGAAGTTGCTTTACGTGGTCCAACCCAGCGCGCGTTGCTCAGTCGCTAACGTCAAGAAGGCTTCGGCTGATACCATGACATCGAATGCCCATAACTGTTAACGCGTAGTTGGCTAGTGCGTATAGGTGAATGGCTAGACTCAGATCAAATACCACGATCTCGATAAGAACGTTAATTGATGTAACCGCGAACATCGACCAAGGCCAGGCCCACCTCTCTCATAGGTGGTCTCAACCTGCCCTGTCGCTCCGCCCCAAAGTAATAGTTGGGCGCCGTTGGGAACCCAGGCCCACCACTAAAAGGCAGTAGGCACAAGGATTCTTGGAACAACAATGAGTATTTCGTGGTATCTTGTAATAGCAAGAGCAACCGGGGATTAATGTAAGAATGGCCAGTGCATGTAGTTATCTATAGGGGTTGACGGTGGAAGGGAATTGCAAACGCAATGAGCACGAGTTCTCGGGATAACATCGGAAAGTATCTTCAGAATGTTCTGGTGCAACAAGCGATCACCTGGAGTGAGGGGCTCTCTGGAAGAAAGTATTTTCAAGAACCTAAATTTAGTTTTTTTAGCAAAATCATTTAACCCGAATAGAAGAGAGATCAGAGTGCCAGAGTATAGATAAGGAATAAAAGATCCTAATACCAGACAATGCCGACGTGGTCCCATAAGCCACACAGCCATGTTAGTAAAGTTTTGCAATGTCTAGACTCGACTTCGGCCAAGGAGTGTGGAAGGGGGATTCCTACAAGCAGTCGACTCTGATACCAACTTGTGACTCCCCTGATTTGACCGTACACTAATCATACACACAAACGTGTACGATCAAGATCAGGAACTCATGGGAAGATATCACAACACAACTCTAAAAATAAAATAAGTCATACAAGCATCATATACAAGGTAGGCGTCTCGAGGGCTTGAATACAAGAGGTCGATCATAGACGAGTCAGCGGAAGCAACAACATCTGAGTACAGACATAAGTTAAACAAGTTGCCATAAGATGGCTAGCACAAACTGGTATACATTTCGAAAGTGGCGTAGGCCTCCTGCCTGGGATCCTCCTAACTACTCCTCAAAGTCGAACTCCACGTAGAATCATCCTCGGGATCCTGTCCCTCCTGGACTCCAGCATCTAGTTGCGCCAACCAGGTATAGAAAGGGGGAAAAGGGGGAGCAAAGCAACCGTGATTACTCATCCAAAGTCCTCGCAAGCAAGGATCTACTCTACATATGCATTGTTATCAAATTAAATGGGTAGTATATGTGGACTGAACTGCAGAATGCCAGAATAAGAGGGGGATAGTTAGTCCTATCAAAGACTACGCTTCTGGCAGCCTCCATATTGAAGCATATAGAAGAGAGTAGATGGTACGTTAACGAAGTAGCAACGTATAGCATAAACCTACTCGATGATCCTCTCCTCGTCGCCTTGTGAGAGAGTGATCACCGGGTTGTTTTTGACACTTGGAAGGGTGTGTTTTATTAAGTATCCGGTTCTATTTGTCATAAGTTCAAGGTACAACTTTGGGTCGTCCTTTTACCGAGGGACACGTCTATTCAAATAGATAAACTTCCCTGCAGGGGTGCACCACATTTACCAACATGCTCGATCCCCTTTGGCCGGACACACTTTCCTAGGTCATGCCCGGCCTCGGAAGATCAACATGTCGTAGCCCCACCTAGGCCTAACCAAGACGTCAGCATGCCGATCTAAATCCTATGTGTGTAGGGGTCTGGGCCCATCGCCTATTGCACACCTGCACACGTTGCGTATGCGGCCAGTGAGCAAACCTAGCAACCTCCATTTCAAAGGAAGTTGCTTTACGTGGTCCAACCCAGCGTGCGTTGCTCAGTCGCTGACGTCAAGAAGGCTTCGGCTGATACCATGACATCGAATGCCCATAACTGTTCCCGCGTAGTTGGTTAGTGCGTATAGGTGAGTGGCTAGACTCAGATCAAATACCAAGATCTCGATAAGAACGTTAATTGATGTAACTGCGAACGCCGACCAGGGCCAGGCCCACCTCTCTTATAGGTGGTCTCAACCTGCCCTGTCGCTCCGCCCCAAAGTAATAGTTGGGCACCGTTGGGAACCCAGGCCCACCACTACCAGGATGGAACCACCTGTCCTTTCAGCGCCCACACCGCAATCACTCGCCGGTACTCTACGAGCCAACCCTTACTTTAGTCACAAAGTATCACATATTATCTATATAAGTATATACCCATGATCACCTCCCGAGTGATCATGACCCGATAGTATAGCATTGTAGACGGACAAGAATGTATGGCCACTGATGGAATACTAGGATCCTATACTAAGCATTTAGGATTGCAGGTAAAGGTAACAATAGTAGTAGCAAGGACAGGCTATGCATCAGGATAGGATTAACGGAAAGCAGTAACATGCTACACTACTCTAATGCAAGCAGTAGAGAGAAGAATATGTGATATCTGGTGATCAAGGGGGGGCTTGCCTGGTTGCTCTGGCAAGAACGAGGGGTCGTCAACACAGTAGTCGTACTAGGTAGCAGCGGCGTTGGTCTCGATGTCTAGCGAGAGAAGAGGGGGTAGAAACAATAAATAAAATGCAAACAGATGCATATCGATGCATGACATGACAAGTAATGGTGCCAGGTGTGCCATAACGTGGTAGTTGGTGATACCAGCGAAGGGGGGAAACATCCGGGAAAGTAGCCCGCTGTTTCGCGCTTACGAATAGATGAGGCGGTGGGGGAAAGTTGGTGTTTTCTATGCTATAGGTGTGTGGTGGACGAACGGGCTACACATCCGAATTCGTCTCATCGTTCTAAGCAACTTTCATGTACAAAGTTTTTCCATCCGAGCTATGGTTTATTTTATATAAATTTAAAAAGATTTAATCAATTTTTAAATTATTATTATTAAATTAATTCGAAAATAGCATTATTACATCAGCACGACGTCAGCATGATGTCAGCAGTCAAGAGAGGTGTTGACTAGGTCGCTGACGTGAGGGTCCCGCATGTCACTGACTGTCTAGTTAATTAGGTTAATTAAACATAATTAATTAATTTAATAAATTTAATTAGTTAATTAACTAATATTTGTATTTATTTATTTATTTTTTATGTATATTTTTAAACTTTTTTAAAACGTTCTTGGGCAGGGGCCCACTTGTCATTGGGCCAGGGGGCCAAAGCGGGTTCGGGTGTGTGGGCGCGCGCCCGGGTCCACCCGGGAGGGGGGCTACGGGTGCTTGGGCGGGTGCTCGCCCGCAGGGAGCATGGTGGGGTGAGGCTAATGGCCAATGCGACCGCCGTGGCCAGCCGGCATGGGGGGTAGCGGAATGCGGGGCTTGCTATGAGCAGGCGCGGTCGAAGCAGCCAACAAGGCGGCGGCGGGCGCGGGCTGCAGAGGAGCAGCAGTGGGTGGCTGGAAGCGAGGCGGAGGCAAGCGCGGTAGCAGTGCTGCAGCCGGAGCAGCTCCAAACGGAGGACGCGGCCGACAGCGGCGCTGGCGCGGGCGGAGTAGCGGGCAGGCGAGCGAGGCGGCCAGGAGGCGAGGCACACGGCTCGTGGCTGTGGGCGCGGCTATCGAGGCAGCATGGTGCCAAGCACGGCAGCAGAGCGGGCAAGCCATGTGCGAAGGCGGGTGCGCGGCATCGAGACGGTGTGCGCGGTAACAGGGGAAGGAGGAGAAGGAAGGGGGGCTCACAACGGGTTGTAGGGTTCAGGGCAGCGGGGCGTGAGGAGGAAGACGGGGACGACGTCGGCAGTGAGGATGGCGAGGAGGCGACGCGTTGAACGATAAGGTGGCCAAGGTGGAGTCGTTCCGGGCGGAGGCACCGAGCAACGACTGGGTGGGGGGCGCCGAGCGCTGGGCGACTGGTTGGGGAGGAGGTGAGGACGGGGCGACGTCGGTGAAGGGCGACAGGCGTCTGGGGCAACAGGGTCGGGCGAGCGGCACGGGGCGCCAAGCATGATTCCCCGATCCAGATTGGATCGGGAAGGGGGGAAGAGCGACGTGAGAGAGTGGGGGAGGGAGTGGGTGACCGGGTTAGGGTTTGGTTGAGAGTAGGGGGTTATGGGGTGAGTGGGGATGGGCCGGCCTGGCTTGGTCGTGTGTTGGCCCAGTTGGGCCCGAATGGCCTAGCGAGAGGGGAGGGTGCCCCCATTTTAGCCTTTCTCTTTATTTATCTCCTCTTTTATTTTTTTCTGTTCTATTTTTTTTTCCTATTATTTTAGTTTTTGTAAAATATATACTTCGCATCTAATTTAGCATTTTAATTTAGTCCACCGCCTCAAAAGGTATAAACCCTCAATAATTTGGTTTGATGTTTTATCAATTTGTAAAGGCATTTTAAATAATCAGGTTTGCTAATATTGAAATCTTTTTAGTGAATTCAAACACATAATAAAAGTGTGGTTCCTTCACCAATATTTAGTATGGATTATTTGCCACAAACAGAACATTTTGGTTTTAATGTTTCAAAACTTTTGTTGTCTGCCTTTCTTTGAAATTTGAATTTGGATCGGTTCTCAACTACCGCGAGATTAGCAATAGTGATCGTGGGACGTGGCATCATTAGAAGGGTATTACTGTAGCTTTAATATCCGGGCGTCACAAAAAGTTCCATTCTTGACCCCCTTTTGGGTGTTTGGCAGAGTACATGAAGGGTGCATGAGTACGCACTTGTAGGTTAATACAAATACACTAGGAGCATGCATGAAGAGCGGTGCTGAGAAGAGCATGCACGAAGAGGGAACAACTATATTGAGATGAGAATGCAACAAAACACACCCACACACTTTGTGCTACAGTGACTGATCTACACTATCTGTGTTTGGTCCAACGGTCATGTTGCGCCGAGACATGTACATGTCCATGCAGAGGACGCCTAAACACCACCGAAGTCCCTCTACTTCTCGAGGTGCGCGATGTTGGTGATGCAAGGTGCCACCGTCCGCAGCGGCAGCCCACAACCCCTCCTTGTCTAGCTCCGCCCCCACCATCACACGGAGACGGCTCAACTCCTTGGAGATATAGGTGAAGAAGGAGACCAGGTTAGGAAGGCACAACTCGTTGAAGTCGACGGGGTGGTCGAGTGAGTTTAGCCTGACGTTCGGCATGGTCGTGCTGGCACGACCGTAGGCATTGCGCAGCCACAAAACGTGCGTGGCAACATGGTCCACCAAGTGGTTGTGGCGATCCTATACCTCGTCACGATCGGCCCGCTCGCGCTCCAGCCGGCTCACCTGACCGCCTATCGTATCTCCCAATTTTTACAGTAACGTTGCCGACACCTCGAGCATCTTTGTGGTGGACGCCTGCCGCTGATGAATCTCCGTGAACTACCGCACATAAAGGAGGAGCATGGAACTCCTCTCCTCCTTGAGCTGACGGAACTCCACGTCCTTGGCCCTGAGCTCTGCATCCTGGGCGTGGAGCTCCTGTGTCAGGCACTTCACCTCAGACTCCATGATCTGGTGCACCACCATGGAACCAGGTAGAAGCAATGGGGAGAGGAAGCAAAGGGGGAGAAACAACTGAAAGGCAATGCAATCTACGGGAAGGCGGAGAGAGCGAGCCGAGAAGCGGGGTGAATCTTTTGGTTTTCACCATGGGAAAACACCAGTCGATGACTTTTCACATCAGGGAGTGATACGTCTCCAACGTATCTATAATTTTCGATTGTCCATGCTATTATATTATCAACCTTGGATTATATGCATTTGAATGCTATTTTATATGATTTTTGTGACTAACTTATTAACCTGGAGCCCAGTGCCAGTTTCTGTTTTTTCCTTGTTTTTGAGTTTCACAGAAAAGGAAAACCAAATGGAGTCCAATTGACCTGAAACTTCACGGAACTTATTTTTGGACCAGAAGAAGGACATGGAGTAAAAGAGTTGGTCCAGAAGAGTCCCGGGTTGCCCATGAGGGTGGGGGGAGCGCTCACCCCCTTGAGCGCGCCTCCCTACCTCGTGAACAGCCTGAAGACCCCCTTGACTTGTTCTCGACACCAAAACCTCTTATATATACTGAAACCTCCAGAACATAACCTAGATCGGGACTTCTGCCGCCGCAAGCCTCCGTAGCCATCGAAAACCAATCTAGACCCGTTCCGGCACCCTACCGGAGGGGGGATCCCTCTCCATTGGCAATCTTCATCATCCCGGTGCTCTCCATGACGAGGAGGGAGTAGTTCACCCTCGGGGCTGAGGGTATGTACCAGTAGCTATGTGTTTGATCTCTCTCTCTCTCTCGTGTTCTTGATTTGGAACGATCTTGATGTATTGTGAGTGTTGCTATTATAGTTGGATCTTATGAAGTTTCTCCCCCTCTACTCTCGTGTAATGGATTGAGTTTTCCCTTTGAAGTTATCTTATCAGATTGAGTCTTTAAGGATTTGAGAACACTTGATGTATGTCATGCACGTGCTTATCTGTGGTGACAATGGGATATCACTTGATCCACTTGATGTATGTTTTGGTGATCAACTTGCGAGTTCCATGACCTCGTGAACTTATGCATAGGGGTTGGCACACGTTATCGTCTTGACTCTCCGGTAGAAACTTTGAGGCACTCTTTGAAGTTCTTTGTGTTTGTTGAATAGATGAATCTGAGATTGTGTGATGCATACCGTATAATCATACCCACGGATACTTGAGGTGACATTGGAGTATCTAGGTGACATTAGGGTTTTGGTTGATTTGTGTCTTAAGGTGTTATTCTAGTACGAACTCTATGATAGATTGAACAAAAAGAATAGCTTCGTGTTATTTTACTACGGACTCTTGAATAGATCGATCAGAAAGAATAACTTTGAGGTGGTTTCATACCCTACAATAATCTCTTCGTTTGTTCTCCGCTATTAGTGACTTTGGAGTGACTCTTTGTTGCATGTTGAGGGATAGTTATATGATCCAATTATGTTATTATTGTTGAGAGAACTTGCACTAGTGAAAGTATGAACCCTAGGCCTTGTTTCCTAGCATTGCAATACCATTTATGCTAACTTTTATCAATAGTTACCTTGCTGTTTTCATATTTTCAGATTACAAAAACCTATATCTACCATCCATATTGCACTTGCATCACCATCTCTTCGCCGAACTACTGCACCTATACAATTTACCGTTGTATTGGGTGTGTTGGGGACACAAGAGACTCTTTGTTATTTGGTTGCAGGGTTGATTGAGAGAGACCATCTTCATCATACGCCTCCCACGGTTTGATAAACCTTTGGTCATCCACTTGTGGGAAATTTGCTGCTGTCCTACAAACCTCTGCACTTGGAGGCCCAACAATATCTACAAGAAGAAGGTTGTGTAGTAGACATCAAGGAGCAGTGGGTTTTATAGGCAGAGTCATCATGACTAATTGCTACCACGCCTTCTCACATCAATCAAAAAAATAAAAAAACCTGTAGTGCCTGCTGCACCCAAAGACCAGAGCAACGCCGCAGTGGATATTTAAATTTACCTGCCAGCATGGAGATAAAAAAGGGGTGGAAAAACAAATGTGGCGGCTGCCTAGCTAATCGGTCGCACTAGCCCAACTAGCTAGCCACCGTGCTTCACTGATGTACTCGGTGGGAAAGGTGGACTTTTGTGATTTGATGAATCATTTACTTGCTTTGGCGCTATGACCGAGGAGGACCTAGAAAACGCGTGGTAGGGCGTACCACGTCTTGACAAGGAAGAAAATATGCGTCCACCACCCAGGAGGACCCAGAAACCACGCGGTAGGGTGTGCCACATCTCGATACGGAGGAAAAATATGCATGTAAGAATATATTGTATCAGACGTACTACCTATGGTTCAACCTCTGGACCTAGCCAGTCAGTAGAAAACACCCAACTAGCCAAACAGCTTCATCATGCGAATGTGGCATGCAGGATAGGTGTGGTTAGCTCCATCTCGACCAGCCACAATGTCTCTTGTGTTAGGCGATTCTTCTATTTTCCAAGCTTTTTTAGTTCTAATAACAGCACGGCAAGCTCGCGTCGCTCTTCGTGCGTGCCCGTGCATCTAAAGGTTAGACGATAGAGAGGAAAGAGAGATCGCAGACATGGGACCACCAGTCAGTGAGTCAACGGTCATGCACATGTTGATGAGACACACCCTCTACTCTACTCAATGTAATACTGTATAAAATCAAGTTAAGGGACAAAAGCCAACAACCGTTGTTGTTTCAGGCCATCGACTTATGCTTTGTAGTACCGGTTGCCAGTTCGAATATCGTCTTTCATATTTGTTAGTTTTAGGTCCAAATTTGATCAATGACATGTGGGATCCCCGTGTGTTGTTCTGATATTTCAGTGTAGGATGGTTTTTTTTGCACAAACACTTTGCATGGTTAGACAAGTAACGATACGAGTTACACCTATTTTGCAAGTTTAGGAACAAAAATGACAGCGGCATAGAATATCACATCCACCCCGTGATGGTAGCTGGAACTATGTCGGTATTTCCCTGGAGAGGGAGGGATGATGTAGCATAGCGACCGCAGGTATTTCCCTCAGTTATGAAAACCAAGGTTATCGAACCAGTAGGAGAAGCAAGCAACACAATGTAAACAGCCCCTGCATACAACTAACAACACCTCGCAACCCGACGTGTTAAAGGGGTTGTCAATCCCTTCTGGGGTACGACGCCTCAAGATAGGCAAGTGGACGTGAGGTAAATTGTAGTAGATTGATAGATCGAATGCCAAATAAAATAAATAAAGATAAAACGCAGCAAGCTATTTTTGGCTTTTTGTTTTAATAGATCTGAATAAAAATGCAAAGGAAAAGTATATCGCAAGGCAAATATATGAGAAAGAAGACCCGGGGGGCATAGGTTTCATTAGTGGCTTCTCTCAAGAAAAATAGAAAATGGTAGGTAAATGTAACGCCCCGAGTTCGATGCGCCAGGTGTCTTCCTGTTATTCGCTATCGTTGTCATGTCATTCGCTTGCGTGTTGCATCTTTGCCATGTCATCATGTGCGTTGTATCCTCATGTTTTCCAAAACTTGCATGCAGTCACTTTCTCCGTTGTCCGTTTCGCAATCCGACACTCTGACATGCACCCGTTGCACCTTCCAGTTCTCATTTCGTGAGAGGGAGAAAAACATTCTCCGAATGGGCCGAGATTTTTCTAGTGGTCTTGGTACATCACCGATAGACCGCCTATCAAATTTCGTTCCATTTGGAGGTCGTTTGATGCCCCAACGGTTAACCGCATTAACCGAAACTCGCCATCTCTTTGCAGCCCAGCACCCCTCCACAACATTCCACTAGCACATATAAACGCCCTCCATGCTCTCCGTCGTTGGATCACGATCGTGTGGGCGAAAATCGAACCTCATTTGGACTCTCCTAGCTCCCTCTACCTATAAAAATGTCCCCTCCCCCTCCATTTCGGGTGAAACCCTAGATCCACCCTCCTCGCGCTGCCGGACATGTCCGCCCGGTGGCCGGACACGTCCAGTCGACACCCTCGGCCAATCACATGGTGCCACATCACCGCCGTCGGCCCTCTCTCTCCTCCGCGCCTCCGGCGCGCGGAGCCCATCGCGGGCCCGCACGGGCCCGAACCGTCGTCGCCGTAGCACGCGCCTCCCGCGCCTGCTCGACGCAGATCACCGCTGCCCGTCGCCAAGCTACTCCGCGTCGCCCATCACCGAGCTCCTGTGCCGCCGCTCGCCGGACCCCGCCTCCTCGTCGCCGTGCGCCGCCACTGGCCAGAGCTCGTCCGGATCCACGGGCGCCGCCGCCCCTCTTCACCGACCCAGACCTGCCTCACCACCGGTGGCATCTGCCTCCACAGCCGCCCAGTGCCTCTTCGCCCGACGAGCTCGCCGGCCGAGCCATATCCACCGTCGTCCGAAGCCCCTCCGCCGGCCGAATCCGGTTGCCTGGTCCAAATCCGAGGTTCACCGCCCCATGCCACACCATTCCTGTCGTCTGCGGTAGCTCCTCGCCGGCGTTCATGCCCCATTGCCAGAGTTCCAAGCCATTGTGCCTCCCACTCCAACCAGCGCCCGTTGACCTCGCACCCCAGGTGGCCCTCGCCACCTACCTCACCGGTCTAGCAAGCCCGCAGGCCTGCCAGGCCCCCTATTCACAGACCCGGGCCAGGCCCAGCCTGGTGAGAATCCCCCAGCATGCCCCGTTGCTCTATCCGACACCCTGGGTATAGGATAGTATAATGCGCTCACTCTTGCTACCTGTGATTTTGGCTAAGTCCCTGTTTCCTGATATCATATGTGCATGTTTGACCATCCATAACTATTTGCATGTTTCTCCATTTTGCGTGCATAATATATCGAATTGTTCATCTCTGAGTGCTCTACACGCTAGTGTCATTTTCATGCATGTTACTTTCCATATTGATGCCTTAATCATTGTTGCAATAGTGCTATATGATATAACCTGCTGAAGTTTTTCGTAACTTGCTGATTTGTCTATTTCATTGCATTTTGTGCGTGCATCTTTTGAGCATCATGTCTATATGTTTTAGGAGAATCTTCATGACATCCTTACAGTGGTGCCATCCTTGTATTTTTATGTGCCTTGTGGTGACTAGAACAAGCTTGTGAAGTGTGCTACTTGATGTTCTTCATTTCTGAGACATAGTGATTTTTGCCAAGTCTGTAACTGTTATGTGATGTTGCCATGTTAATTTGGCGCTGCCATTTATTCCAGTCATAATCTGGATATGCCTAGTTGACTCGTTTTGATGTCCATATTATGCTCTATCATGCCATTCCTTTTGTTTCCTCATATATGTCCTGTAGCATATGTTTTCATTGCCATGAATATGCCTAAATGATGTTCCAGTATTATGTTAACTTCATGATGCCATGTTGTGAGCTTGTTATTAGTTAACCTATGCCTCTTTCTGAGATGCCCCAATTACATGTTTTGAAGTATGCTATGAGTATGTTGCCCAGATGACAAGTGTGTTAATTTTGGACTTCATATGATCTCTGTTCCAAGCTTGCAAACATGCTAAGTTGATGTTGTTGTTTTACACTTGCTTAAACTATTACAACATTCAATCTTGTCTTGATGGTTTCCACTAGTCCATGAGCCATATGTATATGATGCCTTGATGTTATTTGCTCCTTGTTATGTGTACTTTGATGCCATGCCCTTGGTTGCCATATATCTTGCTGTAATTTGTCTCTTGCTTGCTCTCAAGTTGCCATCATGTTAACAACATGTTCCTTTTTGCATGAATCTTTGTGATTACTCCATGCCTCATATGAACTTGTGACCATGGATTAAGTTGAGGTATATCATGTCTACTACATGCCCAAGTCTTTTTCATAATTTTTAAAGTTGCTATGCTTGTTGTTATGTGCCTCCAAAGTCAGCGTCATAATGTTATTGTTTGCATTCCTAGATTTCCTCTAAGTCTGAGAATCATCTTATATCATGTTGCATCTTGTCTTGTTGAATGACATTGATATAGGGCTTATATGGAGATGCTTAGTAATCATGTTTTGCCATGTTTAACCCGTACTTTAATGCCATGCTTTTGTTTGCCATGATCTTGCAGTATATCATCTTTGTTTCATGCCTCCAACATGTCAACATGTTATTTCTGCTCATGTATGCCCTGTTTTCCACTAAGTCATAATCTGTGTTATTAAGTTGCCTTTAGCTTTGATCATCTTGGATTAATATTGATGCCTATGAACCTAAACCTTAATGATATTTGAAGCATGTTATCTGTAGCTTAAGTGCATGTCAAGTTTGTTCTCATATGTTTCCTTTAGCATGTTGTTTCCTTGATTGCAAAGTGCTTAGTTGCTTTTTTGGGCAGATTGTGTTTGAAACTTGTATTGAGTGTATGTGTTGAACCCTTGCTCCGTTTTGAGCATGCTCTTTATGAAACTTGCTTGGTTTTGCATGTAGTTTCATGTTACCTTGTTGCATCCATGTTTCCAGTGTGGTTGCTTGATGTTTGTATGCATTTTGCATCAATGCCATATTTAAATTGTTTTGCTCATATCTTCTACGCCGTAGCTCCAAGTTAAACGAACTTTATATGTAACTTGACTAGAAAACCATGTAGATCATCTTGATGCATTTTAACTTGATGTTTAACAAGTTTAACATAATGTTTTAATCAGATCTGTACCAGTTTTGAAACTTGCATATGAGGACTTACTGGAATTGTTGTGTGTTGTTTCCGGACTAATTTAAACTTGCTTTGATGTGTTGTTCTTGTATGCATCTTCTCTTGCCATGAGTAGCCTCATGTATCATTGTCATGCATCATACTTGGTTGAGCATCATGTCTTGTTTATGTGTCGTGTGTTTACCATGTTGTTTGCTTCTTTCCGGTTATGCTCCTTCTCGATAGTTCCTATTTTCGTTGCGATTGTGAGGATTAGTTCGACTACATGGCTTCATCTTCTTCATGGACTCGTTCTTCTTCATAGCGGGATTTTGGGCAAGATGACCGTCACCTTGGATCTCATTACTATCTTTGCTATGCTAGTTGTCTCAATGTTATCGCTATGTCGCGCTAACTACCACTTGTTCATCAAGCCTCCCAAATTGCCATGATAGCCTCTAACCTTTTCACCCTTCCTAGCAAACCGTTGTTTGGCCATGTTACCGCTTTGCTCGGCCCCTCTTATAGAGTTGCTAGTTGCAGGTGCGGTTGCAGGTTGTTCCATGTTGGAACATTGATATCATGGGATATCACAATATCTCTTATTTAATTAATGCATCTATATACTTAGTAAAGGGTGGATGGCTCGGACTTGTGCCTAGTGTTTTGTTCCACTCTTGCCCCCCTAGTTTTCATCATACTGGTGTTATGTTCCTTGATTTTGCGTCCCTAACATGATGAGGTTTCATGGGCCCCTCTTGACATTTTGCTTGGAATAAAACTCTTCCAGCAGGGCCCAACATTCGTTTTAACATTTGCCATAATAATACTTGAACCTAATAATTAATTGTCATAGGGCGTCGCAAACCCAAGGATTTTCTACATACAGGGGGGGCAGTGCCGGTGGTGTTGGTCCCAAACTGGAGCACTGTGCGCGGCCGCCCCTTGGCAACTTGGGGTATTTTGGCACCTATACGCGTAGCTCATACGTCGCGACCTAAGACTAGATACGCACTGCTACTATTAGGGTGTCGGCACGTTGGGGGGTCTTGCTGGACTTGTTTTACCATTGTCGAAATGTCTTGTGCACCGGGATTCTGAGTCTGATCGGACAGTCCCGCGATGGAGGATTGTCTCCGCGAATCGTGAGCTTGTCATGGGCTAAGTTGGAACACCCCTGTAGGGTTTAAATTTTCGACAGCCGTGCCCGCGGTTATTTGGCAGATGGTTTGTTAATATCCGGTTGTAGAGAACTCGAAGTAAACTCAATTAAAATACACCAACCACGTTGTGTAACTGTGTCCGTCTCTTTTCAAGCGAGTTCGAGAAGAGAACACGGTTGGGTTATGTTTGAATGTAAGTAGTTCAGCATCACTTATTTGATCGTTACTAGTTTTCGACCGTTTGCATAGTTTCTCATCTTACTCTTGTATTCGTAAGTTAGCCACCATACTTTGCTTAGTCTCTGCTGTAACCTCACCACTTATCCCTTCCATACCCATTAAGCTTTACTAGACTTGATACCCATGGTAATGGGACTGCTGATGAAGGAAATATTCCCTAGAGGCAATAATAAAGTTATTATTTATTTCATTATATGATGATAAATGATTATTATTCATGCTAGAATTGTATTAACCAGAAACCCAGTACATGTGTGAATACATAGACAAATAGAGTGTCACTAGTTCGTTGAATCAATGATTAACGGGATCAATGATTGTTATGTTTCCTAACCATAGACATGAGTTGTCATTTGATTAACGGGATCACATCATTAGAGAATGATGTGATTGACTTGACCCATTCTGTTAGCTTAGCATGATGATTGTTTAGTTTGTTGCTACTGCTTTCTTCATGACTTATACATGTTCCTCTGACTATGAGATTATGCAACTCCCGAATACCGGAGGAACACTTTGTGTGCAACTAAACATCACAACATAACTGGGTGATTATAAAGGTGCTCTACAGGTGTCTCTGATGGTACTTGTTGAGTTGGCATAGATCAAGATTAGGATTTGTCACTCCAATTGTCGGAGAGGTATCTCTGGGTCCTCTCGGTAATGCACATCACTATAAGCCTTGCAAGCAATGTAACTAATGAGTTAGTTGCGGTATGCTGCATTATAGAACGAGTAAAGAGACTTGCGGTAATGAGATTGAACTAGGTATTGAGATACCGACGATAGAATCTCGGGCAAGTAACATACCGATGATAAAGGGAACAACGGATGTTGTTATGCGGTTTGACCGATAAAGATCTTCGTAGAATATGTAGGAACCAATATGAGCATCCAGGATCCGCTATTGGTTATTGATCGAAGATGAGTCTTGGTCATGTCTACATAGTTCTCGAACCCGTAGGGTCCGCACGCTTAACGTTTGGTGACGATCGGTAATATGAGTTTATGTGTTTTGATGTAACGAAGGTAGTTCAGAGTCCCGTATATGATCACGGACATGACGAGGAGTCTTGAAATGGTCGAGACATAAAGATTGATATATTGGATAACTATGTTTGGACTTCGGAAGGGTTCCGGGCAAGTTTGGATGAATACCAGAGTACCGGGGGGTTACCGGAACCCCTCGGGAGTGTAATGGGCCTGTTGGGCCTTAGTGGAGAATAGGAGGGGCGGCCAGGGCACGCCACGCGCCGCCTCCCCCTCCCCCTCTAGTTCAAATTGGACAAGGAGGGGGTGGCGCCCCCCTTTCCTTCCCCCTCTCTCCTCCTTCCCTCTCTCCTAATCCTACTCTTGGAAGGTGTCGGTGGGAACGACACCTACGGGATCACAAGAATCCCTACTACGGTTAGCGGGGCGCGGGGTCGTGAGAAGAGCGGATCAAACAGATAGTATAAAGTTTGTTTATCCAGGTTCGGGCCGCGAGGATGCGTAAAACCCTACTCCTGCTTTGGTGGATGTATATTCCTGTTCTTGAGCTAGCTCTGGGGCATTAGGAGCTCCAAAAAGCCGAATCCCTCTCCTGGTCACCTCGGGCCTCCTTTTATAGAAAAAGGGGTTGCCACAGTGGCACACAAGAGATGGAAAGGGTACAGTGATGCGAGGTTATCCCTCACATTACATGACAAGGCGCATTTAATGTGTCTTGCTTAGGTGTCCTTGCTTTATCGGGGACGGGGGAGAAACCTGTCTCGTCCGTCGCTGCTCCTTCTTGTGTCGACACGCGCCCTGGCCAGCGAAGCCTATGATGCCATGTAGGTAGGCAGGCAGCTGAGGTGGCGTAGTGGTGGGTCTTCACTAAGATCTGCATGCCGCCACCCAGGTGCCTGCCCAGCTGGTTGGGTCGGCAGCTGCATGCGTACGGTGGTGGAGGTTTAGTCGGCGTGGGCCTGATGGTGGCCTTGCGGATGTCCTTGGCAAGGGCCTTGCCAGGGCCCCGGCAAGGGTCTTGCCGAGGCGCCTGCTGTCATCCCCGGCAAGGCGCTTGCCGGGGGTCTTGTGGTCTTCCCTGGCTGGTATCTCGCCAAAGGTCGTCGTCTTCTTAGTGCATATCTGATCTTGAATGTCTTCACACAGATCTGCATGCCACCACGGGGATGTCTCCCAAATCCTTGCCCCTTGGGGGCAGTGGACTCAAGGGTAATTTGCTCCGTAGGCGTGGGGCGAGTCGCCGCGGCAAGGGTCTTGCCGGGGTTGCCAAAGCTGTCTCCCGGCAAGGATCTTGCCGGGGGAGTCCGCTTCGTCCCTTTTTCTCTTCGTGGTCTTGGCCTTGGCGTCGTCCTAGTTCCCTTGAGCTTCGGTCTTACCCTGGCTAACCTCCCTTGCCTTGCTTGGTGTGGTGGTGCCCGTGGCTCAGACTGTCCGTGCACAGTTATAGGGGTACAAAAAGTGTACCCCTCTTTTTGTACACCGACAGGAGCCCCGGGCCTGGGCCACACATAAGCGCAACGCGTTGTTGGGCTAGGCCCAAAAACGGTACGCGGGCAGGCGGGGCAGTTTTCTACCGCAGTAAGATTTTTCGCGCGCTGCGCTTCCCACGACTCCCGCGCGTGGCGCAGCGTGTGGAGGTGCGTGTGACGTGGGCGGCATGCGTGGGGTTGGTCTCTGCACGCATGTGTCACGTCGTAGTAAAGGGGCGGTTCGCGTATTCCCCATAAACGGAGGGAGGCGTGGAGGAGCATCCCATTTACTGAATGGGGCCGAGGCGCGGTCCTCAAGGCGTCCACTCCCCATGATCACGGGGTGGGGAGAGGTCGCCTCACCCGTCCCCTCGGTTTTGCACGTCTGCCACGTGTCTCCTACGCGCTTGGGGTGGCAAACGGCGGAGGTGGGAAACCGGGCCGTCGCTGGTTGGGGCAGCGGGTCGGTCCTGGCTCCCTGCGCCTTGCGTGTCTTGATTCGCCGAGCGGGGAGGCCGAGCCCCAACCCTGTTCCTTTATAAAGAGCGGGAGGGGGGATGGCGTCCCGCATTCTTCCATCTCCTTCCTCCTTCAGCTTCTGCTCCTCTCTTCCATTCATCATGGAGAGAGGAAATCCCGGTCCTACAATGGTGGCGGCGAGGGTCGCCGCTCGACAATGCGTCCCTCCTTCTCCTGTGCCTGCGGTGGCAGGGCCGGCCGCAAGGGGAAGGGGGAGGGGGCGAGGCCATGGGCGAGGCCGGGGCGCTCGGGGAAGAGGAGGACGGGGTGGCGCGCCGGCCTCGCCTCCGCCAGCAGCTCCTCCTCCAATGGAGGGCCATGTTAGGGATGACCCTTGTGAGTTCTTCATCAGGCTGCGCCGGCCGCCGCGCCATCGCCTTCGTCTCCCGACTCCATTTGCGCGGGAGATGGAGCTGGATCCGCCGGAGTCATTGCGGCTGCACATGAGGGGATGCGGGATCAGTGGCACGCGGGTCCGCGTCGACTTCCCCGCTCCTCACGTGATGTATCTTTGTCGGGGATAGAAGAGATTTGCTCATATCCACAGCTTGACGGAGGGGCTCGCTCTCCATTTTAAGCTGATGGAGGGTGGCCTTCTCTCTGTCAAGGTCTTTGGGCACTTTGGGACTCGTACAAGGTGCTGCATGGAGAGCTCTTCTGATAGCGAAGACTCCTCCTCGGGCGGGAGTGACGAGGAGGACAGCGACAACGACGAGGAGGGCGGTAGGTGGCAGGATGACAGGTCCGACTAAGTGTCGGGTGCCGCTCCGTGCGGCACCGGCGACCCCATCATTCGTGTCGCCGGCTCCTTGAACTTCTTGTGGTTGTCTCCTTGGGCGGCTGGCATTGGGAGGCTGCGGAAGAGGAAGAGGGCGGGCGGCAAGGCCGTCAAGTCGGAGTATGCGGGAACCGATGCCTTCTACGCGTGCTGACGTCATGCCGCCTCGTCTCTGAGCTCTGCTTCCGGCGGCGCCATCACCATCCAGCCTTTGGACGACCACCAAAATGTTCTCTCTGCGTCTTCTGCCGCCCGTAGCTCGCCTAGGTGCTCCTTTTGCCCTTCTCGCCTCCTTGACCTGCCTCCTGAGGAGAGGGACAAGAAAGGGATGATGGGCACCTTATCTCTTTTTAGTTTGTAAGCGTTCGGGCCTTTGTTGAATTTAAAACTTGTAATCCCTTCATTCATGTTTTTCATTCCCTATGGACTGTATCTGAGTGGAATGTTTTTAATGAAAAAGGGATGCTTGCCGGGTCATTTGTTTGTGGGTGGAACCCATGACAAGGAGTAAATCCTTGATATCTCTAAGATAAACACTTTCTCGCCCGGCAACAGGCCTTGCCGTCTCCCCACTTCGCTCGACCTTTCTCACGCCTTTGGCGGAGGCAGGGATGAGGCGGGTTCAGGCTCCTTGTTTCATCCTTTCGCTGCCTCGACTATGACCAAAGTTGGTCCCAGGAACGAGCCCTAGGGCCTAGAGTTAGGGGAGCATGGTAGCTTAAGGAAAACGAGGTTTCACATACCTCAGTCCATAATGGAATGCATGATAAGGGATGAAGAACTTATCTGAAGCTGTAGCCCCCGGCAACCCTGGTTTGCCGTGGGTGAATCTTTGCTCTTGCAGCCCCCGGCAATACTGGCTTGCCGGGGCCTAGATACTGGTATGTTCCTTTTTTTCTCCCCAAGTGGTTCGGCAAGGATATCTGTGTGTCCTGTGAACCAAAGAAGACAAAAGAAAGACAAAGAGACGCACACTCGACCTCTAAGCTAGGGGTTAGTCGCCGCTAAGCACTATCAACCCTAACCAAGGATGAGACTTGACCTAGCATGCATGCTATAACTTAGGGCGCCAGCGCTTCATTTATTTATGCTCAGGGTCTGCGCCTGGCTTTGTACAAAGGGTTACATGCGTCATCGGCAAGGCTCATACAAAAGGTGGCTTGCCGGGGGGCCCGGCAAGCCGCGCCTCACGGGTAAAACTTGCGAAGATGCTCAATGTTCCAGGAATTACTCACCGGAATGGCATCTTCGGTCTCCAGGCGGACTGCGCCGGGCCTGGTGACTCGTATTACCCGATAAGGGCCTTCCCACTTTGGCGTCAACTTGTTGGAATTCTTGGCCGATTGAACGCGCCGAAGAACAAGGTCGCCTTCCTCAAAGCTTCGGGCATGAACCTTGCGGCTATGGTAGCGGCGCAAGGCTTGCTGGTAGCGCGCTGCTCTCACAGCCGCCCGAAGACGATCTTCCTCAAGGAGCGTTGCGTCATCTTGCCGCAATTGCTCTTGCTCAAGCTCGTTATAAGCGAGTACTTGAGGTGACCCGTATATGAGTTCCATGGGGAGAACTGCTTCTGCCCCGTATACCAGGGCAAAGGGTGTCTGGCCGGTGGCTCGATTTGGTGTCGTTCTGATTGACCAAAGAACCGCCGGCAATTCATCAATCCAGCGTCTTCCACTCTTGTGCAGTCTGTCAAAGGTCTTTGTCCTCAGGCCTCGCAGTACTTCAGCATTTGCCCTCTCAGCTTGACCATTGCTTCGTGGGTGAGCAACGGAAGCGAAACAGACCTTGCTGCCGAGGTCTTGAATATATTGCATGAAGGTGTGGCTTGTGAACTGCGTGCCGTTGTCGGTGATGACCCTATTGGGTACACCAAAACGGCACACCAGTCCTTTGAAGAACTTGACGGCTGACTGTGCTGTGACCTTCCTCACTGCTTCCACTTCTGGCCACTTTGTGAACTTGTCGATTGCAACGTACAAGTACTCAAAGCCCCCGATAGCGCAGGGGAAAGGGCCCAGTATGTCGAGCCCCCAGACCGAGAAAGGCCAGGAGAGAGGAATGGTTTGAAGGGCTTGAGCTGGCTGATGAAGCTTCTTTGAATGGAACTGACACGCTTCACACCTGGTGACTAGTGTCGTTGCATCCTGGAGGGCGGTGGGCCAGAAGAAGCCTTGCCGAAACGCTTTGCCGGCAAGGGCCCTCGACCCTATGTGGGATCCACATATGCCTCCATGTATCTCCGCCAACAGCCCTAGTCCTTCCTCTCGAGGGATACACTTCAATTTCACACCGTTCGGTCTCTTTCTGTACAGGACGTCATCGACGAACTGGTACATAGTAGAGCGACGGGCTACTTTTTCCGCTTCTTCCTGCTCCTCAGGAAGTTCCCCTGTTTGGAGGAATCGGACGGTATGCTGTGCCCACGCTGGAGCCTGGGGCTCGACGGCGAGGACTAAAGGCATTTCCTCCGCTATAGGAGCGGCTGTCTCCACGGCAAGAGCTTGATGCTTCGTCAGAGCTAGCGGTCCTATGGAGGGCTCAGTGTCTCTGGCAACATCCTTGCCGGTGGCTTCAGGGAGCTCGGCGGGAAAGTACTTGCCGGGCCCTGATTTTCTCCTCTTGTTCTGCTCTGTTGATGGATCAACGGATGGCTGAGTTAGCCGAAGCACAAAGGTACCTGGTTCCACAGGTAGCTTGAGGGCAGCGCATTTTGACAGGTAATCGGCGATGTCGTTCACCGCTCGGGGAACGTATTCTGCCTGTATACCGTCAAAACGCTCCTCCAACTTTCTCACTTCATCGACGTAGGCCTTCATCAACAGGCTCTGGTAATCCTTGTTGACTTTCTTGACGACAAGTTGCGAGTCGCCTCTGATGACGAGTTTCTTGATTCCGAGGTCCGCCGCGATCCTAAGACCGGCAAGCAGCCCTTCGTACTCAGCCGTATTGTTTGTTGACACCTCCCTGGGGAAGTGCATCTAGATCACGTACTTGAGGTGGTCTCCGGTGGGCGCGACAAGCAGTACGCCAGCCTCAGCGCCCTGTAAGGAGAAAGCTCCATCAAAGTACATGATCCAGTCGCAACTTGCCTCCTTGCCGGGGAGAGCAGTCTCTTGGGCTTCTTCATCAGGCGTTGCGGTCCATTCTGCAATGAACTCCGCCAGGACTCGGCTTTGAATCGTCGAGGTACTCTCAAACTTGAGGCTAAAGCTGGACAGTTCCAGTGCCCACTCTATGATTCTTCCCGTTGCGTCTGGATTGGGCAATATCCGTTGCAGAGGGAGGCGAGTGACGACAGTGATTTCGTGCGCTTGGAAGTAGTGACGCAGCTTCCTCGAGGCCATAAGGAGGCCGAAGAGCAGTTTCTGCACACCAGAGTACCTTGATCTAGCCCCCTGCAGGAGGGAACTAACAAAGTAGACCGGGTGCTGCATTATTTTCTTCTTCGGCGGCACTCCAACTGGCTGTGTTATCTCTGCATTGGTGGCATCGGGCTCTGTCGCTGCCATTACCTCGTCATCAATTTCTCTCTGCGCCACTAGTGCGGCACTGACCACCTGGTTCGTTGCCGCCAAGTATAGAAGCAACGGTTCCCGTGGCCTAGGCGCAACTAGTATTGGTGCGGAGGAGAGGTACCTCTTCAAATCTTGCAATGCTGCTTCTGCTTCTGGTGTCCACTCCATCGGGCCTGCCTTTTTTCATAATCTTGAAAAAGGGAAGGGCGCGCTCGGTGGACTTGTAAATGAACCTGCTCATGGCGGCAATGCAACCAGCAAGCCGACGCACATCCTTGACTCGCTTGGGTGCTTCAATCTGCTCTATAGCTTTCATCTTGTCGGGATTGGCCTCTATCCCGCGCTGCGACACAAAGAACCCGAGAAGCTTGCCGGACGGGACACCGAAGATGCACTTCTCAGGGTACAGCTTGAGATTGATCTTGCGTAGGTTTGCAAATGTTTCTTGTAAATCTGGTATGAGGGTTGCCCTGTTCTTGGTTTTGACCACTATATCATCCGTATAAGCTTCCATATTTCTATGGAGCTAGGGTTCAAAACCAATCTGGACCGCCCTTGCAAACGTTGAACCAGCACTCTTCAACCCAAAAGGCATCCGTATGAAACAATACGTACCACATGGGGTGATGAATTCCGTTTTCTCTTCGTCTTCTCTTGTCATGAAGATCTGGTGGTAGCCGGAATAAGCATCGAGGAATGACAACAGATCACACCCAGCCGTGGAGTCAACAATCTCGTCGATGCGCGGCAACGGGAAGGGGTCTTTGGGACAAGCCTTATTAATATCTGTGTAATCAATACACAGCCTCCACTTCCCATTTGCCTTGCGCACTACCACTGGATTGGCCAACCACGTTGGATGGAGCACTCCTCTTGCCAAACCCGCTGCTTCCAGTTTCCGGATCTCCTCTGTGATGAACTCTTGTCGTTCCAAGGCTTGCTTTCTGACCTTCTGCTTGACGGGCCGCGCATGAGGATAGACAGCATGGTGGTGCTCAATCACCTCCCTGGGAACGCCGGGGATGTCGGATGCTTGCCATGCAAACACATCGACATTCGCCCGCAGGAGGGTGACGAGCGCGTCTTCCTATTTGTCGTCAAGGGCGGAGCTTATGGTAAAAGCCCCTCCCGTGCCGTCCTCCTTGACAGAAACCTTCTTGGTTCCCGGCGGTGTGGCCCTGGACTTCTTGTTTCTGTTGGTGGAGCTCTCTGGCACGTCCTCGATGGGAGCGCTACACTCCGAAGAGGTGCGCTTGCCGGAGTGGGTGCCTGAGGTCTCACCGGTCTTCTTCTTTTTACTTCCTGGGGCTCCAGCGACAGGAGCAAGCGCCTTAGCAGTGGCGGCTGCTGCAACTGCTTGTTGGTAGAGTTGGTCATCGCAAATTAGCGCATCCTTCTTGTCTGATGGGACGGTGATGATTGTCACAGGCCCCAGCATCTTCAGGGTGTTGTAGGCGTAATGTGACGCCGCCATGAACTTGGCCAGCACTGGGCGACCAAGGATCCCGTTGTAAGGCAAGGGGATCTTGGCAACGTCGAACACAATCCTTTCTGTGCTGTAGTTCAGATCACTCCCAAAAGCCACGGGCAACGTGACCTTTCCCTTTGGTTGACTTCTTCCTAGGTTAACCCCCTGAAACGTGCCCGTCTATTCGAGACCTTCATCAGGAATCTGCAGTTTCTCGATCACGGCCGGCGAGATTATGTTCAGACCGGCCCCGCCATCGACTAGAATCTTTGTCACCTTGAGGTTGCGTATTGTTGGTGAAACCAACAATGGCAAGCACCCGACTGCAGTAGTGCGATCAGGGTGATCCTCAGTGTCAAAAATGATAGGTGGGCTGGACCACTTCAGCGGCCTTTGGGCATCAAACGATGGTTATGCCGCTGTAATCTCACGCACCCACTGTTTAAGCTGGCGGTGAGAGGTATGCAGCGAGGCGCTGCCATCGACGCACATGGCCTCCGTAGCTTTCTAAAATTCTTGGTCACCAGACTCATCGTCTTCTTCGCGATCATCGTCTTCTAGCTTTTTGTCACGGCCCCGGGTGGGCCTCTCCTGCTGTTTATCTTTGCCGCGATGGCCCGCCTGGCCATCACGCTTCTTGCCGGACCCCTCAGCACCGTCCTGGCCTTTCTCCTTGTCTCGCCTCTCATATTCAGCCCTCTGCTTCTCAGCAAGGAGCTCAACCTATCGGCAATTCTGGAGATCATGGCCTTTGGTGCGATGGATCTTGCAGTATTGCTTGTCAGAGTTTCCTGGCTTCTCGACAGCCGCCAAGGCCCGGCAGGCGACACATCCGGCAATTTCCTTGCCGGGGTCATCTGCCTTGGTTTTCTTGGCGGAGCCGGCGTCTTCAGATCCCTCGATGGCAAGCACGGCTTTACCTTTGCGCTTCCTGTTGCGGCGCCGACCTTTCTTCGTCGGGGCGGCAGTATCCTCATCTAAGGAGTCGGTTTCCATGCCGGCATCTTCGCTGGGGTACTTCCTTCCCTCTTCAGCTCGGGCACATTTGTCAGCAAGAACATAGAGTTCCGCCACATCTTTCACCTTGTTCATTGCCAGCTCTTCGCGCATCTTGAGGTTATGCACGTTCTGATGGAACGCGCTGATGATGGCGGCAGGGTGAACATCAGGGATATTGTACTGTACCCGGCTGAACCTCTGTATATACTTGCGCAGACTCTCGCCTCCCTTCTGGGGAATGACGTGCACGTCGCTTGCTTGGCCATGGGCTTGGTGACCTCCAGTAAAGGCGCCCACAAACTCATGGCACAATTCCGACCAGGAGGAAATAGAGTCTACCGGCAAGTGCATCAACCACGACATGGCATTGGGTTTAAGAGCCAATGGAAAGTAATTCGCAAGCACCTTATCGTCGTGGGCTCCGGCAGCTTGCATCGCGATGGTGTAGATGCTGAGGAACTCAGACGGGTGGGTCTTGCCGTTGTACTTCTCGCCAACGTCAGGTTTGAAGGTGCGGCGAGTGGGCCACTGGAACTGCCGCAGCTCACGGGTAAAAGCCGGACAGCCTACCTCGTAAGGTAGGCCTCCAGGGCTCTCCGGGGCCGGGTGGTTCGCAGCAGGCCCTGCTCGCCTGTCTGACTGGTGGCGCGCTCCGCGCCGGCGCTCGATAGTGGTTCGAGCGTCTTCATGGGCTCGTTCCCGAAGAACTTGGCGCTGGTCACAGTGGGTCCGTGGGTCAGACGACGCTATGGAGATGTCGTCGCCCGTGACGTCGCGACGAGCCGGCGTCCGCGGTACCGGATGGGGAAGAGGTGAATGCACCGTGGTCGCGGTGCCGCCGGCTTTTCCGCCACTTGTGCGCGGGACTCCATCGGAGCGTCGACCCGGGGGCCCCACCGGACTTGGTTCGTCTTTGTTGGCCACCGCAACAAGGCTTCGGATAGTGGCTCTCCATTCGTCAAGTTTCCCCGTAGTGGGAGGAAAGTCGAGGAGCAACTGCGCGCGCGCCAGGGCCTCTGCTGGTGTCGGTGGCAGCGGAACCTGCACGGATCGCGACGTGCTTCGACTTCTGACCATGTCAGAAGGAGCTCTATCACAACCCCGCGGTCGCATGCCGTTTTCACCAGCGCTTCGGCGAGCAGGCAGGTCTTCTACATCCTGGGAGTGGCGCTCGGGGCTCTTCCCGCGGTGACACCCGGGATCTTCAGCGTGATTACGCCATTCGTCCCGCGCTGCCTGGGAGGAGCACGCTGTTGGTGCCGGCGTGGGAGTCTTGGAGGCCCTTGCGTCACCTTCGGCTGGGCGGTGATGACCTTGGAAGGCCCCGCTCCACCTGCGGAGGCCCTGGCTTCGCCTTTGGATTTGGTGATGTGTGGCCCATTACCAGACGCACAAACATCGCCGCCTCCCAAACTTCGGGTGCTGGGATGGTGTTGGTGTTCGCGAGCAGCGCCCCGGGTCCTTTCTGCGACCGGTCCGCTGCTCGCTCGCGTCAGGACGGGCTATCCGGCTTCCGACTGGCCAACCGCCACCGTCGTCTTCTTCTTGGGTGCCATGATGATGAAGAAGCGTCGAACTAACTGCTAAAGCCGATTCTCACAACTGCGCCCCCTACCTGGCGCGCCAAAGATGTTGGTGGGAACGACACCCATGGGATCACAAGAATCCCTACTGCGGTTAGCGGGGCGCGGGGTCGTCAGAAGAGTAGATCAAACAGATAGTACATAGTTTGTTTATCTAGGTTCGGGCCGCGAGGATGCGTAAAACCCTACTCCTGCTTTGGTGGATGTATATTCCTGTTCTTGAGCTAGCTCTGGGGCATTAGGAGCTCCAAAAAGCCGAATCCCTCTCCTAGTCGCCTCGGTCCTCCTTTTACAGAAAAAGGGGTCGCCACAGTGGTACACAAGAGATGCAAAGGGTACAGTGATGCGAGGTTGTCCCTCGCATTACATGACAAGGCGCATTTAATGCGTCTTGCTTAGGTGTCCCTGCTTTATCGGGGACGGGGGGGAAACCTGTCTCGTCCGTCAGTAACTCCTTCTTGTGTCGACACGCGCCCTGGCCAGCGATGCCTGTGATGCCATGTACGTAGGCAGGCAGCTGAGGTGGCACAGTGGTGGGTCTTCACGAAGATCTGCATGCCGCCACACAGGTGCCTGCCCAGCTGGTTGGGTCGGCAGCTGCATGCGTATGGTGGTGGAGGTTTAGTCGGCGTGGGCCTGATGGTGGCCCTGCGGATGTCCTTGGCAAGGGCCTTGCCGGGGCCCCGGCAAGGGTCTTGCCGAGGCGCCTGCTGTCACCCGGCAAGGCGCTTGCCGGGGTTCTCATGGTCTTCCCTGGCTGGTATCTCGCCAAAGGTCGTCATCTTCTTAGTGCGTATCTGATCTTGAATGTCTTAACAAAGATCTGCATGCCACCACGGGGATGTCTCCCGAATCCTTGCCCCTTGGGGGCAGTGGACTCAAGGGTAATTTGCTCCGTAGGCGTGGGACGAGTCGCCGTGGCAAGGTTCTTGCCGGGGTTGCCAAAGTTGTCTCCCAGCAAGGATCTTGCCAGGGGAGTCCGCTTCGTCCCTTTTGCTCTTC
Organism: Triticum aestivum; assembly: GCF_018294505.1. Taxonomy (NCBI): domain Eukaryota; kingdom Viridiplantae; phylum Streptophyta; class Magnoliopsida; order Poales; family Poaceae; genus Triticum; species Triticum aestivum. The sequence goes on along the minus strand of NC_057803.1, from coordinate 292,473,603 downwards.
GTGGTCTTGGCCTTGGCGTCATCCTAGTTCCTTGAGCCTCGGTCTTACCCTGGATCACCTCCCTTTCCTTGCTTGGTGTGGTGGTGCCCGTGGCTCAGACTGTCCGTGCATAGTTATAGGGGTACAAAAAAGTGTACCCCTCTTTTTGTACACCGACAGAAGGGTTGGAGTCCTACTCCCGATGGGAGTAGGACTCCCCTTGGGGCGCACCTAGGAGGGCCTACCTCTCCCCCTCCTCCACTCCGTTATATATGGGGGAAGGGCGCACCCCATAGACACTCAAGTTGATCATTGATCTTTAGCCGTGTGCGGTGCCCCCCTCCACCATAGTCCACCTCGGTTATATCGTAGCAGTGCTTAGGCGAATCCCTGTTCTGGTAGCATCATCATCACCATCATCACGCCGTCGTGCTGACGAAACTCTCCCACGAAGCTCTACGGGATCGTGAGTTCGCGGGATGTCACCGAGCTAAACTTGTGCGGATCATGGAGGTGCCGTGTCTTCGGTACTAGATCGGTCGATCGTGAAGACGTACGACTACATCAACCGCGTTGTCATAACGCTTCCGCTTACGGTCTACAAGGGTATGTAGACGATACTCTCCCCTCTCGTTGCTATGCATCACCATGATCTTGCATGTGCGTAGGAATTTTTTTGAAATTACTGCGTTCCCCAACAGTGGCATCCGAGCCAGGTCTATGCGTAGATGTTATATGCACGAGTATAACACAAAGGAGTTGTGGGTGTGGGTATATACATATTGCTTGCCGTCACTAGTTGATTCTTGATTCAGCGGTATTGTTGGATGAAGCGGCTCAGACCGACATTACGCGTACGCTTACACGAGATTGGTTCTACCGATGTGCTTCGCACACAGGTGGCTAGTGGGTGTCTGTTTCTCCGACTTTAGTTGAATCGGATTCAATGAATAGGGTTCTTTTTGGAGATCAAAAAGCAACCACTATACCGCGTTGTGGTTTTTGATGCGTAGGTAAGAACGGTTCTTGCTGAGCCCGTAGCAGCCACGTAAAACTTGCAATAACAAAGTAGAGGACGTCTAACTTGTTTTTGTAGGGCATGTTGTGATGTGATATGGTCAAGACATGATGCTAAATTTTATTGTATGAGATGATCATGTTTTGTAACATAGTTATCGGCAACTAGCAGGAGCCATATGGTTGTCGCTTTATTGTATGAAATGCAATCACCATGTAATTGCTTTACTTTATCACTAAGCAGAAGCGATAATCATAGAGGCAATAGTTGGCGAGACGACAATGATGCTTCGATGGATATCAAGATGTCAAGGCGGTGACGATGGTGATCATGACGGTGCTTTGGAGATGGAGATCAAAGGCACAAGATGATGATGGCCATATCATATCACTTATATTGATTGCATGTGATGTTTATCCTTTATGCATCTTATTTTGCTTAGTACGGCAGTAGCATTATAAGATGATCTCTCACTAAATTTCTAGGTATAAGTGTTCTCCCTGAGTATGCACCATTGCGACAGTTCGTCGTGCCGAGACACCACGTGATGATCGGGTGTGATAAGCTCTACGTTCACATACAACGGGTGCAAGTCAGTTTTGCACACGTGGAATACTCAGGTTAAACTTGACGAGCCTAGCATATGCAGATATGGCCTCGGAACACTGGAGACTGAAAGGTCGAGCGTGAATCATATAGTAGATATGATCAACATAGTGATGTTCACCATTGAAAACTACTCAATCTCACGTGATGATCGAACATGGTTTAGTTGATTTGGATCACGTGATCATTTAGATGACTAGAGGGAGGTCTATCTAACTGGTAGTTCTTAAGTAATATGATTAATTGAACTTTAATTTATCATGAACTTAGTCTTGATAGTATTTGCATATCTATGTTGTAGATCAATAGCTTATGATGTAGCTCCGCGTTTATTTTTTGATATGTTCCTAGAGAAAAATAAGTTGAAACATGATAGTAGCAATGATGCGGACTGGGTTCGTGATCTAAGGATTATCCTCATTGCTGCACAGAAGAATTATGTCCTTGATGCGCCACTTGGTGACAGACCTATTGCAGGAGCAGATGCACATGTTATGAACGTTTAACAAAGCTCGGTATGATGACTACTTAATAGTTTAGTGAACCATGCTTTACGACTTAGAACCGGGACTTCAAAACCATTTTGAATGCCATGGAACATATAAGATGTTCTAAGAGTTGGAATCGGTATTTCATACTCATGCCCGTGTTGAGAGGTATGAGACCTCTAACAGTACTTTTCCTACAAGGTGGAGGAGAATAGCTCAACCAGTGAGCATGTGCTCAGATTGTCTGGGTACTACAATTGCTTGAATCAAGTGGGAGTTAATCTTCCAGATAAGATAGTAATTGAAAAAGTTCTCTAGTCACTATCACCAAGTTACTAGAACTTAGTGATGAACTATAATATGCAATGGGAGACGAAAGTAATTCCAAGCTCTTCGCGATGCTGAAATCGGTGAAGGTAGAAATCAAGAAATAGCATAAAGTGTTGATGATTAACAAGACCACTAGTTTCAAGAAAAGGGCAAAGGGAAAGAAAGAGGAACTTCAAAGAAGAAAGTCAAGCAAGTTTCCACTCCCATGAAGAAGCTCAAAGCTGGACCCAAGCCTAGAACTGAGTGCTTCTACTACAAAGGAAATGGTCACTGGAAGTGGAACTGCCCTACATACTTGGCAGATAAGAAGGATGGAAAAGTGAAAAAAGAATATATTTTATATACATGTTATTGATGTGTACTTTACTAGTGTTTATAACAACACCTCAGTATTTGATACTGGTTCAGTTACTAAGAGTAGTAACTCGAACGGGAGTTGCAACATAAACAGAGATTAGTTAAGGGAGAGGTGATGATGTGAGTTGGAAGTGATTCCAAGGTTGATAAGATCACCATCGCACACTCACTTTACCTTCGGGATTAGTGTTGAACCTAAAATAAATGTTATTTGGTGTTTGCGTAATGCATAATATGATTGGATCATGTTTATTGCAATACGGTTATTCATTTAAGTCGAGGATAATATTTATTCTGTTTACATGAATAAAACCTTTGTAGCGACCCAACCCGAATGGATCAAGTCTCTGTGCATAAGTGTCATCCCTGTATCAGTAATGCTGACACACACAATACTTGAAGGATTTATAACAGAGTAGCAATCACACACTTATTAGATAGAATGTCTCAAAAGAGAACTTATTACAATAAATATGGCTTAAGGCCATCTAAGTAAGATAACAGCGGAAGGCTTGGAAGATAAAGTGAGTCCATCAACTCCAATGGCATAGCTGAGTGCACGACAAACGACCTAGCACACCTTACTGTTCGTGTGAAAAGTCTCCAACATGATATGTTGCAGCCCGAAACGGGTCAGCACATGGAATATGCTCGCAAGATAACACAGTAGAGCAATGAAGAAGTAAATGCTATCACTACATGCATATATATGGCTGGTGGAGGCTCTATGGTTATAATGTTTTTGCGAAAAGCCAATTTTTTCCTACAACAAAGGAATATATTTTATTTAACTACAAAGTTGGTTCAAAAACATTGAGAATGGTAACCCCATCTCAATCCCAATTAAAACTAATTAACATCTCAGCAAATTAATTTAGAGTGATGAGATCCACATGATAATCCAAGAACCAAATACTCAAGATGTCCATAACCGGAGACACGGCTAACCATGATTAGTTTGTACACTCTGCAGAGGTTTGTGCACTTTTCCCCACAAGACTCGATCTCCTCCATTGTATTTCTCACACTACATGGTGTTTTGAGAAACGGATCACCGAGACACAGTCTTTCCGAAGAGGTCCCCTTAACCGATAGATAGGCCGGTACACCTACAATCCCCTACATCTGCTAGCCCATAATGGAAAGGTTTCCCACAACTTACTCAACTATGCTAGATCCCATAATAGGTAGTGGCTGCACACGGAAGTTTCCAGCATGAATAATCTTATGATCCCTTTGAGCCTAGGTGGCGAACCAAAAAGGACAGCACAGGTATATCCCCAGGTGCTCGCAACCAATCCAGCCAGATGTGTGTTTAAGTAGCCACCTTAAGTAAACCATTAAGTATTGATCTCACATCTGTCATGGATACTCTCAAACCCAATCTACGTCTACGAGCATAGCATGGCAATAAGTAGCATAACGCAGAATAACTCCCAGGGTTTGATAATAAAAAGGGTAACTGGTTCTACCTCATCATCTACATCCCAAACCCACAAGTTAAGAGATCCTACTCATGCAATGTTTGAGGGGTTGAAACTAATGCATAAAAACTAGGTAAAATGGATATGATCAAAGTGTTACTTGCCTTGCTAATGATCCGCAAAACCTAGTGACTCGTAGTAGCACGCTGCGCACTCCGAGAATTCTATCGCAAACAAACAATAGCATACATAAGAACTCAAGTAAAGATGCACGGGTAAACATCAAATAAGAAGATCAAATCTGAAAACTCAATTGAAGAGATTCGATATGGAAAAAAATCAATCGAATCGGAGCTACGGAACTGAAACTACGGTCAAAAAAACTTCGAAAACAAATCTGCTTGAAACCAAATTTTAAAATCTTCAAAACCTTGTTCAAGTTGATTAAATAGAAAGAGGGTTTCGAGATGAAGATTTTGGCGTTGGTTTCACCGGATTTGGAAAAAACGGTTAAGAAACGACAAGCGTTTGAAGATCAGGGGCTCGTCTGCGATAAAAATAATAGCGGATAGGTCCCTGGTCGAAAATAAAATAAAATAAAAATACTAACGAACGAACGTTCGCTGTCTGAACCTAACCGACAAACAACGTTCGTTAAAACGAACGTACGGACGAATGTCCGCTAAATAAATAAACCGACGAAAAACCGATCTAATAAAAAAATAAACCGGGGAAACTAAAAAAACCGGATCTAAATCTAGATCTATGGTTTGCCTAAAATAACCGAAAAAACAACGGCAACTCCGGCGACGGCGGCGGTTAAGTGGCGACGCGGCGCGGCGACGACGACAGCTGGCGGCGGCGGCACGGGCGGGCGGCTAGGGTTAGGGTTCGGGCGGGGCGGCGGCTGGTGGGCTGAGGCCTCGGGGTGGCTAGTTTATAAAGCCTGCCCGCGGCGGGAGTCCGGGTCGGTTACAGCCCGTTAGGTCGGTTTGACTTTTTTAAAACAGATTTCACCGGAAAAATCCAAGAAAATAAAATGAAAATCTAAAAATACGAAAACAAATTTTCACCATCTAAATAGAATATTTGGAACAAAGTGAACATTTTCTTGGCCTAAAAATACAATTTTGAAAAATGCATTTTTTCTGATTCAAATAAAATAGCGATAAAATCCAAATAAAATAATTTATTTGATTTTAATAATTTTCCTCCAATATTTCATTTATTTTGGAGAAGTCCTATTATCTCCTCTCATATATTTTAATATGAAATATTTTTGAAGAGAAAAAATAATTAAAACCAAAATGATCCCCGTTTCATTATTTGAGAAAATTCAAATATGAAAATCGTGAAATCCCCAACTCTCTCCGTGAGTCCTTGAGTTGCTTAGGATTTTTAGGATCGCAAAACAAAATGCAATAAAATATGATATGCAATTATGATGTCTTATGTATAATATTCCAAATTGAAAATTTGGGATGTTACAAACCTCCCCCCTTAAGATGAATCTCGCCCTCGAGATTCGGGTTGGCTAGAGAATAGGTGTGGGTGGTCTTTCCATAGATCATCCTCTCATTCCTAGGTGGCTTCATCCTCGGTATGGTGGCTACACTGAACTTTACAAAACTTGATAACCTTACTGCGTGTAACTCGGCTGGCAAACTCGAGAATCTTGACAGGTTTCTCCTCATAGGTCAGATCACTATCCAACTAAATTGCTTCCAGGGGCACTGTATCTCTCAGAGGAATATCGGCCATCTCTGTATGACACTTCTTCAACTGGGAAATGTGAAACACATCATGAACTCCTGATAGTCCTTCGGGTAACTCCAACTTGTAGGCAACTTCTCCCATACGTTCCAAAACTTGGTATGGTCCTACAAATATTGGGGATAGCTTTCCCTTAACTCCAAAACGTTTAACTCCTCGCAGGGGTGACACACGAAGATATGCTCTGTCTCCGATTTCGTACACTACCTCCTTGCGTTTTGAGTCTGCATAACTTTTCTGCCTGGACTGAGCTACCTTCAGTCTGTCTCGGATCAACTTAACCTTCTCTTCTGAATCCCTGATCAAATCTGGTCCAAACAACTGACGGTCTCTAACTTCATCCCACATCAACGGCATCCTGCACCTTCTTCCATACTCTCCATGATGGGTGGCTTGCTTGTCAACGATCATTTGGCTTGGAGACATGGGTCGAAGCACATACTCCTTTCCTTTCATCTTGAAGATATAGTGGTTGGTTCGGCCGTTGTGGATGACACCTCTATCAAATTTCCATGGGCGTCCAAGAAGAAGATAACAAACGGTCATTGGAACGACATCACACTACAAAGTGTCTTCGTAGGTGCCGATTTTGAAGGAGACTTGTACTCGATGCTCGACTTGGATAGTGCCGGAGTCGCTAAGCCATTGAACTTTGTACGGATGTGGGTGCTTCGTCTTGGGCAATTGGAGCTTGGTGCAAAGTTCTTCAGTTGCTAAGTTATGACAACTCCCTCCAACGATGATGACCTTGACGGGCCTTCTGTTGATGCCGGCCTTGGTATGGAAGATGTGGCATCGTTGGTCTTCTTCTTGTTGATGTTGAAGACTCAAGACCTTGGAGATAACGAGAGCTGGACTTGAATCTTCATCGCATAAGACTTGTTCCGTGTCTTCTTCATTCACTTGCCGGTGTATGGCCACTTGCTCGAGGGCTTCCGTTTCTCCTTCACTCAAGGAGTCATAAGCGCCGTCGTTGTTGAGGATCATGGTCTGCTTGTTGGTGCACTCATAGGACTTGTGGCCTCGGCCTCCACATGTGAAGCATTTGAAGGAACTCGTCTTGACGGTCTCATCGGTTGGGGTAGATGATGATGAAGCTCTCGTCTTGAATTTGCTCGGTGTAGAAGGATGACTTGGGGTTGACTAATCTTTCTTGTAACTCGACTTGTCGACGTTTATTGTAGAAGGCTTGGTAGACGGTGTTGGAGTCATTGAAGCTAGGGTGTTGGAAAAGTCGTATGACTTGGATGAGAACTTGGCATACTTGTAATCGTCTTGCACTTGACGTTCCGCTTTGGTAGCTTGATGCACTAGCTCGATGAGGTTCGAGTATGGTTGGAAGTCAGCGATCTTCTTGATAGGATGGTTGAGTCCATTTAAGAAGCGTGCCATAGTTTGCTTACCATCTTCCGTGACGTTGGCTCTTATCATGGAAATCTCCATTTCCTTGTACTACTCTTCAATGCTCTTGGATCCTTGCTTGAGTAGTTGGAGTTTCTTGAAGAGGTCGCGGTTGTAGTAGGTAGGCATGAAGCCTGCTCTCATGACATCCTTCATTTGCGCCCAAGTAGTGATGGGTGGTTCACCTCTTGCCGGCGCTCGATGACTTGTTCCCACCAAATGAGGACATAGTCTTGGAACTCAAGAGATGCCATTGCTATCTTCTTCTCTTCATCATAGTTGTGCAAATGGAATATTTTGTCAACTTTCAATGCCCATGATAGGTACTCTTCGGGATCATTGCTTCCGGAAAACATGGGCATGGTGAACTTTAGCTTGCCGCATCATTGCTCTTCATTGTGTTCGAGTCGTGGATGATGATGTCCTTGGCGAGGAGGATCGTCTCTCTCAACTTGCTCTTGCCGTGGAGGATTTCCAATGTCGTCTTGTTCTTGTTGACCTTGATTTTCTTGGCGAGCTTGTGGAGGAACTTGTCGAGCTTGACGTTGCACGCGAGCTTGATATCTTCGTTCATGAACTTATTCGCGAAGTGCTTCTTCATGTTCACGAGCTTGTCATCCTCGCTTGGCTACGGCTCGACTTGAATATCGAAGGGCTTGTTGCGCCTCAAGTGCTTGAGCATCATGCAATTGTTGCTCTTGAAATTGTGCCTCGGCATCTTGTGATTCTTGGTGTAGACGCGCTCGCTCTTCCTCTTCGTGTTGGCTTTGTCGTTTTTGGTCTCGTACTTGCGCAAAGGTAGCTTGGTTTTGACGGTGTCGGTGCTCTTGAGAGTCATTGTCGCATAGAGGATTGAGGCTTGCTTGATGATTGTTGCACGCAGCACGATGAAGAGTGTTCAATGTCGGTGTACTTGAGCCGGGGAGGGTGAAGTTGGAGTGTCGACTTGAGCGGCTCCTTCTTTAAGAGGATGAAGTGCAAGAAGAGCGGTTGAGCAACAAAGCACGAATCTCGTCCATTCTTGCGTCGTTCTCTTGCTTTTGGTCGTCGAGCTTGTGGTCGAAGTAATATTGTGTACATTCACTCATTGCTTGTCGATGGCGAGATTGTCTATGCATTCACTCATTGCTTGTTGCTCTAGATGCAAAGCACGTTGTGCACCAAAGAGGTGGCTCTTTGTGACATAGGAGTTCATGTTGTCGTCTTGCCCGATGAAGAGTGGGTTGGTAGAAGTACTTGGCCTATCCATCATTCCAAGGAAAATATGTGAGTGGTAGAAAGAGAAGAACGGATACCAAATGTACCTTGACCAAAGTTGAAGGTGGATCAATGATCACTCGAATGTGGAACAAGGGAATAGAACAATTGGTACCAATTCTTGTCGGTTTCTCACACCTACACAAGTAAAAGCTTATGGTGGAGCTTGGTTAGGATGGTGGAACAAAATTTGATGTGAAAGTAAGCAAGACTAAATAATGTTGGAAAATATTCGCAAATGCAACAAGTAGACCAATAGCAATATGTGTCACACGGGAACACAACACACGAAGAGATAAATGGGGTCGTGCAACAAAGGAATGAGCCAAAATGCGGAATCCACGAAGATGCACTTGTTGCACAACTATAGAGAGACGCTAGCACGATTGCACAATAGGCGAATACGAACTTGTGCACAACCTACTAACAAAAAATCCAACTACTTCTATCCCAAGTATGATCTATGTATGATGTGCCGATGATATGATCCAAGATGATCGAGTATGACAATCTTAATGTTGTATAATGCTATGGTTCTTGCTTATAAGCTCTTTTCTTATCTCATCCTTTTGCTTAAAAGCTTGTTTGGCTCTTTCTCTTTTGAGGTCTTTTCTCATGTAATGCGTCATGAACCAAGATAGCAATTGAGTATATGCAATGACAACTTTGTGACACAAGAGATGATACCAAGATGTGCACCACGATGATATGGTATGTATGCTATGGGAAGTATGACCACTAATGTGCACTAGTCACATTGCCGGCAATACTCAAAGTCTAGTCTCGATGGGTAAGCTACGCAAAATGGGCTATGGGTTATCAATGCAATTGCAAGAAAGTATGACGATATCACGATACCAAGATGAGGCTGATACCAACATGATGTAGCCGATCGTTGTAGTCCGTGGCGAAGATGAGCGGTGGTGATGTTGATGTCGAACCGTCCCTAAGTAGACGAAACACATTAGGAAACGATGAAACACAACTTAAATTCTCAAAACAAAAGTCAAGTTGACGTAACGAACGTGGCAATGCGGAATTGGTGGAAGTAAAATTGGGTGATATAGTGTTAGGATCTGGAAAGCTATGGTGGTATGCGGATGATATGGTGGATGGTCTAGGCAAAGATGCCAACCAGTTTTGACTGAAACTGGGCGGGGCGGTAGTACTGCTCGGGTGGGCGGCAGTACCGCTTGTGGTACTTAAGCGGTAGTGCCGCTTGGTGGGGCGGTAGTACCGCTGGTGTCAGAAAAATCGCAAAATCTGGATCAGGGTAGGTTTTGGGGCGGAAAAGGATGATTTCGTGGTCAAAATTCGAGCGATTTCATGGATGGAAAGTGGAGAAAATTGGGGAGATGCTAGATCCACAAGTAACAAGGCAAAAATTTGGGGCTATTTTTGTGGGGAATTTTCGAAATTGGGGAAGAACAGAACAAAATTAGGCTAGAAAACGAAGAGGGGAGGCTCCGAAATCATGATCAACATGGCTCTGATACCAAGATGATGTAGGGTAGAACCCTAGATGGCCGATCTTTCATGAAAGGAGCGGATCCCAACAAGGAACACGAAGAACACGAGGGTAAACACGAAAGAAACACTCAAACGAACGAGATTAGGTCACACATATGCTAGATCCTCGAGTACATAAGAGATCACACGATCCATAGTCAACTAAGGACGATACAAAAGGTAACAGGTCCATGAGGAGGTCTTGATGGTCTTCTCTGCAAGGAGGTCTTGAATCCAAAGGGATCTTCTCCGAAGAGGGGCCGCGATCTCTCTCGTGGAGTAGATCCGATGTGGATGAGCAAAGCTCTATCTCAAGTATGAGCTAAACCAATGTTCCCCTAGCTCGGATGAGGTGGGGGAGTTTATATAGTCTAAGTCACAAAGGGGTAAGTGAAAGGGGGATACATGGGCCCTAGGCCTGTTCTCTACGCACAGGCAGGGCGGTAGTACCGGACATCAGGCGGTAGTACCGCTTAAGAGGTAGTGCCGCTTGTACAGGAGGTAGTACCGGGGCCGGGTCGTGCGAACACAGGAATTTGTCGGGTTGAGCGGCAGTGGAGCGGGCGTTCGTCGGTAGTACCGCTTGGAGGGTCCTAGCGGTAGTACCGCTCGTCCAGGAGTGTGTGGATCCTCTTCATGCTCTTGATGTCCATCTCGCACCGTAGCTTGTTCTAGGCTGGTTCCTTGCTACCTAAGCACACAAAGCATTTCGTTTAAGGTAGTAGCCATGTATCATGTGGGTCATACATGATATCACTAAGGAAGGAAGTCACCTCGTTCTCGAGAGCTCTAGCTCGTGCTCGTGTCATGGGTCCTCTTGGCTCTTAGTGATACGATGGTAGGTCCATGGGGATGACCATAGGATGCTCCGCATCAGCATAGTTATGAGAATATCTAGGCAATGATCTTGAATATAGGCATCACGTCCGTGTCAAGTAGATCGAAACGATTCTACATCTACTGCGATAACTCCACACATTGACCGCTATCCAGCATGCATCCAGAGTATTAAGTTCATAAGAACAGAGTAACGCTTTAAGCAATATGACATGGTGTAGAGGGATAAACTCAAACAATATGATATAAAGCACATCTTTTTATCCTCGATGGCAACAATACAATACGTGCCTTGTTGCCCCTACTGTCACTAGGAAAGGACACTACAAGATTGAACCCAAAGCTAAGCACTTCTCCTATTGCAAGAAAGATCAATCTAGTAGGCCAAACTAAACTGATAATTCGAAGAGACTTGCAAAGATATAAAATCATGCATATAAAAATTCAGAGAAGAACCAAATAATATTCATAGATAATCTTGTTCATAAACCCACAACTCATGGGATCTCAGCAAACACACCGCAAAAGAGTATTACATCGAATAGATCTCCAAGAACATCGAGGAGAACATTGTATTGAGAATCAAAGAGAGAGAAGAATCCATCTAGCTAATAACTATGGACTCGAAGGTCTGTGGTAAACTACTCACGCTTCATCGAAGAGGCTATGGTGGTGATGTAGAGGCCCTCCGTGATCAATTCCCCCTCCGGCAGATCGTCAGAAAAGGCCCCAAGATAGGATCTCAGGGTACAGAAGATTGCGGTGGTGGAAAAGTGGTTTCATGGCTCTCTGCGACCGATCTAGGGTATAAGAGTATATACAGGTGGAATATGTAGGTCGGTGGACCTACGAGGGGCCCATGAGGGTGGGGCGTGTGCTTACCCCCCTGGGTGTGTCCTCCTGCCTTGTGGCGTTCCATACTTCAACTCCAAGTCTTATGGTTTGCTTTCGGTCCAAGAAAGATCATCGCGAAGGTTTCATTCTGTTTGGATTTTGTTTGGTATTCCTTTTCTACAAAACTCTAAAATAGGCAAAAAAAACTAGCACTAGGCCTCTGGTTAATAGGTTAGTCCCAAAAATAATATAAAAGAGCATATTAAAGCCCATTAAACATCCAAAATAGATAATATAATAGCATGGAACAATCAGAAATTATAGATACGTTGGAGACGTATCAGGCATCCCCAAGCATAATTCCTGCTCGTACTCGAGTAGGTAAATGATAAAAATACAATTTTTGATGTGGAATGCTACCTAACATAATTATTGTGGCATGAATGTTAAGATCCGAAAGATTCAAAACAAAAGTTTAATATTTCCATAAAAACAATAATACTTCAAGAATACTAACAAAGTAATCATGTCTTCTCAAAATACTACACGCATGCTCCTAGGGGGATAGATTGGTATGAAAAGACCATCGCTTATCCCGGACCGCCACTCATAAGGAAGATAATCAAAAAATAAATCATACTCCGACTTCATCACATAACGGTTCACCATACGTGCATGCTATGGGAATCACAAACTTTAACACAAGTATCTCTTAAATTCACAACTACTCAACTAGCATGATTCTAATATTGCCATCTTCATATCTAAAAACAATAATAAGGAATCAAACTTCTCATAGTATTCAATGCACGTTATATGAAAGTTTTCATTACACCCATCTTGGACGCCCATCATATTAGGACTAATTTTATAGCCAAAGCAAATTACCATGCTGTTCTAAAAGACTCTCAAAATAATATAACTAAAGCATGAGAGAGCAATAATTTCTATAAAATAAAACCACCACCATGCTCTAAAAATATATAAGTGAAGCACTAGAGCAAAATTATCTAGATCAAAAGATATAAGTGAAGCACATAGAGTACTCTAATAAATTCTGATTCATGTGTGTCTCTCCCAAAAGGTGTGTACAGCAAGGATGATTGTGGTAAAATAAAAAGCAAAGACTCAAATCATACAAGACGCTCCAAGCAAAACACATATCATGTGGTGAATAAAAATATAGCCTCAAGTAAAGTTACCGATAGACGTAGATGAAAGATGCCTTCCGGGGCATCCCCAGGCTTAGGCTTTTGGTTGTCCTTGAATTTTACCTTGGGGTGCCTTGGGCATCGCCAAGCTTAGGCTCTTGCCACTCCTTATTCCGAAATCCATCAAATCTTTACCCAAAAACTTGAAAACTTCACAACACAAAACATAAAAAGAAAACTCTTCTGAGCTCCGTTAGTATAAGAAAATAAACCACCACTTTAAGGTACTATAATGAACTCATTCTTTATTTATATTGGTGTTAAACCTACTGTATTCCAACTTCTCTATGGTTCATACCCCCGATAATAGCCATAGATTCATCAAAATAAGGAAACAGCACGCGAAAAACAAAATATGTCAAAAACAGAATAGTGTGTAGCAATCTAGAGGTTTCAAATACTTATGTAATTTCAAAATTTCTGAAAAATTAGGAAGACCAGGATAATTTGTATATTGATCTACAGTAGTGGCAATTGGTATTTTATCGCTCTCTGGCAAAAAATGAAAATTATTTTCGTGAGCGCATACTTTCTGTTTTTATCAGCAAGATGAAACAACAATTACCCAAGAAGATCCTAAAGGCTTTACTTGGCACAAACTGTCGGCGTTCTGGGAACGGGGGTCCCCAGACTTGCCTGCCTGCGGCTTGCGGCGTGGCTCAAAGGGGGCCCCGGCGCGGCCCATCTTCACCAACACAAACCCAAGACCCTCGCGAGGCGCCAAGCCTCGCGGGGCGGATGACGCGGAGCTTCCTCAGGCACGGCCTCGTCAGGCTGGCTCACGAGGAGGCAGAGAGATCAAGGCGGGGTACCTCATGAGGTGCCCGTGACGCAAGCCATGACGACCGGGGGCGCCAGGCGGGTGCCAGCCCGCGCAGTGTCCTCCCTTCCTCTTTGGTGCAAAGGGGGCAAGCGCAGCCGTGGAGTACCGAGGCATCAGACAAAGGTTGCCATTTCGGTGCAACGAGAACAAGACCAGGAGGACTACGAGACAGAGGTCACCGTGGAGCCCAAGACGGCGTCATCACCAGAGCTTTTCGCAGGCGAAGACTACTTTTGTCAGGATAGTTGATACTAGCTGTCCCCCTTCAAATTAGCCCGCCATTGTTGGCTCCCTTCCCGCTCGATATTTGCGAAGAGGACCAGGGCCTCTATAAATAGGACCAGCCACCCACAGAGCAAGGGGGCAGGCAGAGAGAGAGACGGGGCTGAGAGGAGAGCTGAGTCGGAGGGTTGGAAGGATAGAGAAGATCAGAAAGAGAGAGAGAGAGAGAGAGAGAGAGAGAGAGAGAGAGAGAGAGAGAGAGAGAGAGAGAAAGGTGATTGAGCTCCCTCCAGCAGTTCATTGCCCCAGCTAAGAACAGACCCTCGCAAGACTATTCTTCCTTGTATTGTTCATCATCATCAGCCCAAGAGGCAATCCACCACACCACACATTGGAGTAGGGTATTACACCACAACGGTGGTCCAAACCAGTATAAACCCTGCGTCTCTTGTGTTGTTCTTTCCATAGTTCAGATCCTAGCAAGGCGGAGGGGTGCAGGTAGGTAGGAGGCAAAATCTCCACGCGCACCCCAGTGTTCGAACCTCAAGGGTCTGCCAGAACCCGAAATCCAACATTTGGCGCACCAGGTAGGGGTGCGCCGGAATCCACGTTCTACCGCTTCGCGCCCCGTCGCGTCGTCATCACCATGTCCGGCGACCAGGCGGGCAACCCAGATCCGTGGGCGGCGTGGCCCGCCCGCGCAGAGCCGCTTGCCTCGGGCGACCCCGTGCCCTAGGCAGCTCGCGGTCCGCAAGGCGCTACGGGCCGCGGGCGACGCGGACATGCTCCGACAGCTCTCACACCGCGGCAGGCGTGGTCGGCAGCAAGGGCCTCCAATCACGCCGCGACCACGACACCGTACACCCGCAGGGAGCAGGCGAACTCGAGGGCCGCGCTCACAGTGGCCCGAGAGCTGCTGCAGTGCAGGCTGCTGGAGGGCGGCCACGACGTGCTGCTGGAGCGAGTGGCAGAGCTCCTGGGCTTCGCCGCCTCGGGGGCTCACCCCTTCTCCACCCAGCCCCCATCTCAGGCCCAGGGCGGCCCGCACGGGGGCTCTGCGCGCGCCCGTGGGCTTCAAGGCTACTCCAACGCCAGCGAAGCTGTCAGCGCCGGACCGGCGGCGGCGCCGCCCCCGCTCCCGGTCCGTGAAGAAGAAGGACACGACGCAACCCGCGACCCCAGTGGACAGCCGTGCTACCACCCCACAGTGGGTGCGTCAGGCAGGACCGCGTGGCATGCAGGGCATTATGGCGTGGCATTCGGGACGATGGCGCCGGAGGAATACGTGCCCCTCATGATGGACCGAGGACACCCACACGAGAGCGAACAAGGCTCGCTCCTCAGCCCAAGCTGGGGGGATGAGGCGCCAGAAGCTGAGCCTTTCCAGGAGCCCCGGGACGGTCCCACTGGCCACGACGGCGCCAACGATTATCGGGTACCGCTAATTTTTTAGGAGCAGGCATACGCTAACCATGGATCGCAGGAGGTGCAGGTCGCCACAGCGAGCAGCTGCCCCGCTCCCACAGTCTCCTGCCCCTCGGGAGGAGGGCGCAGGGGGCTACAGGAGAGGGGCTAGGATCCGACATCACCATCGCAGCATTCGGAGCAAGGTGCTCTCAGGAGGTAGGCCCTCCGCCGGGGAGGTGCCTCAGGGCATGCCCCCGGCGGATGACCCGTGGTCGTCGGGGGAACCGCTGGCGACCGCTCTACCCCATCGGCAGCGTCCTGGTTTCCGGTCGTCATTGATGGCACTAGTGTGGCGCAAGGCAGGGCCCTCATCCGGCGATATGAAGCAAGGCCGGTACCTATGAAGAAGGCCCAGTGCGTGTGAAGCTCGCCACCCCGTGACACTCTCACGTAATAATGAGTGGGGCTGTACACGCCCCGGAGTCTCAGGGGTGCCGGCCTTAGGCCCTGGGGCTCCCTCCCACGCCCAGTGGCAGCACTTAGCTCCGCGCTGGTGAGAAGACGTCCAAGACTAGACTAGGTGTCGAACGCGGCCTTTTGTTTGCTTTCGTCGCTTTTCCCTTTGGTTGCCGCTTTCCGCCGCTGGATTCAAGTTGGATTCGAATTTGAGATTTGCGTGTGTTCGGGGAAGGGATGCATAGTCTCGTTCGAGCAATTTCTCGTGTTTTGGTTACCGCATCGCCTCAGCTTCCTCCCCTCGCGAGCCGGGTCAGGCCTAGCTTGCGCGCAGTCCAGACTGCCGCCGACGTGACCTCCCAGGAGGATGTTTTACTGCAGATCCTACGAACCCAATCAGGGAACACTCGAAACACCACAACCCCCCGCGGGCTGCCTCAAGGCCAGCACGGGACAAAGGTAAACTAGCCGACCAGCGCGTCGCTTGGGCCAACCACTTGGCGCGAGCGCATGGGCAATGTAGCGTCTACTAATACGATGAACACAAGTTTTACATAAGGGGCTCCACCTCCAAAATGCTCTCACTACAATCAGGCCAAAACCTGAGTCCTATTCATGCAGGGTAAGGAAGTAGGAGCGATGCACAATCAGTTGGATGAATCCCCCAATGCGTTCTCAAAAGCACCACCCGAGCCGTTGCTGGCATGGCTGAACTCGCCATCGCTGTCTGCGTCGCCGCCAGCGGCGTCAGGGCCGTTCACCACGCCGCCCTCGTTGGCCGCCACGATCGAGTCGTTGTTGTCTGAAGCGAAGGCCCTAATAAGAGCGTCCACGTTGTCCTCCACCCAGTGCGCCAGGTCGCCTCGGACGGCCTGGGGGACTGGGGCGATGGCGGCGTCAAAATCAAAGTGGGGATCCATGTTCTGCAGGTAGCTGAAGACGCGAGAAAAGCCGCGCCCAAGCAGGCCGCTGCTCCTCTCCTCCACCAACCTGTCGGCCCTGACCGACCGCGCCTCCAGCTGCGTCACCACGTCAGTGAAGAATTGAAGATTGCCGGCATAGTTGACTGCATGTGGCTCGCCAACAGCCGCCTCGCAGATACTTCCCAAGGCTGCGTTGGCTCTCTCCCGGAGCGTGGCAAGCATTGGGCCATGCTCATGCTCTAGGATATGCCGCTGACGGATCTCGTCCGCGTTCTGGCCCGCGATGACATCAGCCTCCTCCACCCGCTGGCGGAGAAGGAGCACCTCGGCATGGGAAGTGGTTAACTCACCTTGCGCCACCTCAAGAGCGGCCCGGAAAGCGTCGGCCCGCCGCGTCGCCTCCTCCAGCTTGGCCCTCAAGGCAGCAGTCCTGCCTTCAGCTTCGGTCCGGATCAACCCCAGCTTCTCATCGAACTCGTGCTCGAGGTTCAAATGCGCCATCGCCACTCGACGTCCGACCTCCTCCAGGACGCGAGCTTCCCGTGCGACAACATCATCCTCCACCTGCGTCACCAAGCGCTCCCTCGTCTCCAGACGCTCGTACTCACGGGTGCGTTCGGCGGCTTCCAGCGTCAGTGCCTCCTCGCGCTTCTGGAGCTCTGCTGAGTCGCCAAAGGCCACCTTCATCAACGTGAGAGCTGCCTCGCGCAGCTCCACCTGCTCCTCCAGTGAGTGGCACCAGGCCAGGAGCTCCTGAGTCCGCTCCTCTGCCGCCGTTCTCCGCCGGTCAGCTTCCCAAGCCTCCTCAGCGGCCCAAGATCGGGCCTCCCGAGAGGCCACCAGCAACGCCTTGGCCTCTGCGTCGTCAAGATCGTGCTGACGGAGCGCAAGGTCGATGGCGCCCTCCAGCTCACGCCTCTCTGCAGCCAGGCGCAGGCCCTCGGCCTCAAGGCGCGCGTCTTCATCGGCAAGCTCCTCTCCAAGCAGGATTACCGCGTCAGCCGCCCTTCGAAGGAATCCTTGGCGGAGAGCACGACGCTCCCGAGCACGCTCGAGCATGTCCTCCACACCATCATCTGCCCCAAGCAAGCGCCGGGGGCCGCGAGCCAGCACTCCCCCTCTGGGCTGGGGGCTGGAGGCTGGCACCCTCGCGACGGCCGGGCACGCCGCGTCAGAAGCCCACGGCAGGCCGGCTATGCCACGAGAAGGCCCGCGAAGGATCGCGAGGTGCGCGGGGCCGCAATACGCCTCGGGACGGTTCACCTCGTCAGCCGCCCTCACCACAAGGGCTCCATTACTTGGAGCGCTTGAGGACGGTGGAGGGGGCGAAGCCAAGGGGGACGGCTCCTCAGCCGTCTCCGCAAGCTCGACTGGAAGGGGCCTGCGAGCAAGAGTCAGTAAGAGCAACAGAAGGATCGGGCGCTAGGAAAGGAGAAGGCCTACTCATCAGTGGCGAAGTACTTCCTACGCTTCAGCAGGCGACAAGGGTAATCGTCGCCCAGGGCCTACCTTCTCTTCCGGAGGGCCTGAAAGTCCACGTGGAAGCGGCCTAAGAGTCGGGCACAGGGATCAACCTGCGGCGAAGATGGAGCATCAAGGCGATCTACGTCAGGGGCGCCTGCCTGACGTGCGCCGCCAATCGCCTCGCCAAGAGAAGTCGTCGGAGCCTCGGTGGCCTCGGTCGAAGGCGCAGAGGGCAGCTACTTGTCACCCTCAGCCTCGGCGGCACGGGCCCCGATAACTGCTTCCTCACGAGCCTCGCCTGGCGCTGTCACCCCGCCGGGAGCCCCCTCGGCCTCTGGCGCCTCGAGCCTCCCTGCTCCGCCACTTGAGGAAGAGTCGCCTGGGCGGACTGGAAGGGCAGTCACCACCACTGGGTTCTCACGAGGCCCCTGAAGGCCGGCGGGGCGCGGCCCCCACTCATCAAAGATAGGCATCTGCCTCACAAGATCGCCCCTGCTCTGGCAGAGGTACAGCAAGGCCCCTCCCTGCTGGATACTACCAGGGTTGGGGTCCCCCATCAGGGTCAAGAGCGCCGTCCTCAGCACTTCAGGTGTCAGGTCCTCTTCCTGGAGCCTCATACGATCATCGCGCCCGCTAAAGGCCCACATCCGGCGGGAGTGGCGCTGGAGAGGAGCAACGCGGTGTAGCAGGAACTCCCTCACCACCTTGGGCGCTGTCGCGCCAAGCGACCTCAAGAACGCGAAGCGGTGCCAGACGAAGATGAGCTGGGGGCTCTCAAGCGCCTCCTGGCCCCAGCCCGAATTGGGGACAGCAGGCGAAGTTGGCTCCGACAGCAGGAGGCTGGGCACCCCAGCATCCACATACAGCCACCTCTTGCGGAACCCGGCCGCGGGCGGAGGGAGCTTGAAGTCAATCCCAGAGGCCGCCGTCTCAGGTGCGGCAACGAAGCTCACACACGTATAGCGTTGGGTAGGGCCAACAAGGCGTAGCGAGAAGAAGTGGCGCAGCAAGGCAACCGAAGGAAGGATGCCCATCATAGCCTCGCAAACAAAGGCGAAGACCGAAAGGAGAGCGATGGATTCAGGACCCAGATGCCATGTGGATCTGATAATGGGAGAGCACGGCATTGAAGAAATCAGAAAAGGGAGGAACCAGACCCGCCCACAGGGCGTCGACAAAATATGGGACCTCGCTGGCTATCCTGCCGATGGAGAAGTGGGACGCAGGCCAAGCTGTCGTCCTCCCGCATTCATTGAAGATGGTGGCCAGAGCCAAGCTGACCTTGCCCAAGCCCTCGGCGGGGGCCGCCAACGGCGGCGGGCAAGGCGGAGACACGGGTTTCTCCCCTCTTCCCTTCTTCGTCGGAGCCATGGCGATGGGAAGGGGGGGGGGAAGGTTCAAGATTGAGTTGGAAACAAAAACCAGAGTTCGAGCGGAGGAAGGATAGAGGGCGCTCGAGCAACCAAACAGGGGAACGGCTGTGTACGACTATGGGTCCACCTAGCATGGCGCAAAATAAGGAGGGCGTGGGGGAACAGCACCGCCCACGTCCAATCAACCGCCACGCGGCGCCCAAGGCCGCAGGTTGTTAGGGCCCATGGCGCTTCGCTCTTGCCCTTCCGCCTCCCTGCACGGCCAAGTCCGGGCGCGCCTTGGGCCTGGGGGCTACTGTCGGCGTTCTGGGAACGGGGGTCCCCAGACTTGCCTGCCCGCGGCTTGCGGCGTGGCTCAAAGGGGGGCCCAGCGCGGCCCATCTTCACCAACACAAACCCAAGACCCTCGCGAGGGGCCAAGCCTCGCGGGGCGGACGACGCGGAGCTTCCTCAGGCACGGCCTCGTCAGGCTGGCTCATGAGGAGGCGGAGAGATGAAGGCGGGGTACCTCACGAGGTGCCCGTGACGCAAGCCATGACGACCGGGGGCGCCAGGAGGGTGCCAGCCCGCGCAGTGTCCTCCCTTCCTCTTTGGTGCAAAGGGGGCAAGCGCAGCCGCGGAGTACCGAGGCATCAGGCAAAGGTTGCCATTTCGGTGCAACGAGACCAAGACCAGGAGGACTACGAGATGGAGGTCACCGTGGAGCCCAAGACGGCATCATCACCAGAGCTTTTCGCAGGCGAAGACTACTTTTGTCAGGATAGTTGATACTAGCTGTCCCCCTTCAAATTAGCCCTCCATTGTTGGCTCCCTTCCCGCTCGATATTTGGGAAGAGGACCAGGGCCTCTATAAATAGGACCAGCCACCACAGAGCAAGGGGGCAGGCAGAGAGAGAGACGGGGCTGAGAGGAGAGCCGAGTTGGAGGGTTGGAAGGATAGAGAAGATCAGAAAGAGAGAGAGAGAGAGAAAGGTGATGGAGCTCCCCCAGCAGTTCATCGCCCCAGCTAAGAACAGACCCTCGCGAGACTCTTCTTCCTTGTATTGTTCATCATCATCAGCCCAAGAGGAAATCCACCACACCACACACTGGAGTAGGGTATTACACCACAACGGTGGCTCGAACCAGTATAAACACTGCGTCTCTTGTGTTGTTCTTTCCATAGTTCAGATCCTAGCAAGGCGGAGGGGTGCAGGTAGGTAGGAGGCGAAATCTCCATGCGCACCCCAGTGTTCGAACCTCAAGGGTTTGCCGGATACCCCAAATCCGACACAAACACTAATTAAAACATAAAAACACAATCATAACAGAGTATAGATGAATTATTTATTACTAAACAGGAACAAAAGCAAAGAACAAAAATAAAATTGGGTTGCCTCCCAACAAGCGCTATCGTTTAACGCCCCTAGCTAGGCATAAAAACAAGAATAGATCTAGGTATCGCCATCTTCTCCCTTTTTGTGATAAAGAGATAATTTCTTATCTAAAGCACTTATCTTTCTATTTTGTGAGAGTACGTGGCCATTAATGGTAGAAGAAAGATTAAGCACACTAGGAAAATTTGCATCTATGCTAGCCTTCATCTCTTTGATAATTTCATTCCGATAAAAACACAAAAGAGAGGTGGATTCAACCTTTTCACTCATGGGGTGCCCAAATATAACTTTCATCGTTTCATAGATATCAATGGCATACCCCTCAAGAAAAGCTTCTTCAAAAATAGAATCCAAAACTTGCTTGAAATAAGAAGGTAGGCCAACATAAAAACTTTTTAAGTAGATCTCAATTTGATATTGGGGTACATAGCTGACTCGAATCCTTAATAGTCTATCCCAAGCATCTTTCAAAGATTCATCAAGCAAATAACGAAAAATTCCAGGATCATCTTCATCAAAATTATTCAAACTCTCATCGAGAATCCTAGTAGGTCTTTCCATAGCATCATTATTTATGAGCTTAGAAGGACAGAGGGACTATCCAAAGTATTAAAACCCGGGAGAAAACCCATAGCCCCTTTTGGTTCGGCCATGGCGATAGAAAGGCAAAGGTTTTCGAAAATCGTTTTAGAAGTGGGGGAGAGGAAAATGAGAGGCAAATGGAAAATAATGTAATGCGAGGGAGAAGAGTTTATGATGGGTACTTGGTATGTCTTGACTTGGCATAGATCTCCCCGGCAACGGCGCCAGAAATCCTTCTTGCTACCTCTTGAGCATGCGTTGGTTTTCCCTTGAAGAGCAAAGGGTGATGCAGCAAAGTAGTGTAAGTATTTCCCTCAGTTTTTGATAACCAAGGTATCAATCCAGTAGGAGACAACGAACAAGTCACCTAGTACCTGCACAAACAATCAAGAACCTTGCAACCAACATGATAAAGGGGTTGTCAATCCCTTCACGGTCACTTGCAAAAGTGAGATCTAATAAAGATAGTAAGGTAAATATTTTTGGTATTTTTGTTGTATAAATTGTAAAGTAAATATTGCAAAATAGTAAGTGAGATGTGATGTAAATAAAAGAGATGCAATATAATAAGAAGGAGACCCGGGGGCCATAGGTTTCACTAGTGGCTTCTCTCAAGATAGCATGTATTACGGTGGGTGAACAAATTACTACCGAGAAACTGATACAAAAGTGCATAGTTATGAGAATATCTAGGCAATGATCATGAATATAGGCATCACGTCCATTTCAAGTAGATCGAAATGATTATACATCTACTACTATTACTCCACACATCGACCGCTATCCAACATGCATCTAGAGTATTAAGTTCATAAGAACAGAGTAACGCTTTAAGCAAGATGACATGATGTAGAGGGATAAACTCAAACAATATGATATAAACCCCATCTTCTTATCATTGATGGCAACAATACAATACGTGCCTTGCTGCCCCTACTGTCACCGGGAAAGGACACAGCAAGATTGAACCCAAAGCTAAGCACTTCTCCCATTGCAAGAAAGATCAACCTAGTAGGCCAAACTAAACTGATAATTCGAAGAGACTTGCAAAGATATAAAATCATGCATATAAGAATTCAGAGAAGAACCAAATAATATTCATAGATAATCTTGTTCATAAACCCACAATTCATCAGATCTCGGCAAACACACTGCAAAAGAGTATTACATCGAATAGATCTCCAAGAATATCAAGGAGAACTTTGTATCAAGAATCAAAGAGAGAGAAGAAGCCATCTATCTAATATCTATGGACCCGTAGGTATGTGGTGAACTACTCACGCTTTATCGGAGAGGCTATGGTGTTGATGTAGAAGCCCTCCGTGATCAATTCCCCCTCCGATAGATCACCGGAAAAGGCCCCAAGATGGGATCTCACGAGTACAGAAGGTTGCGGCGGTGGAAAAGTGGTTTCATGGATCTCTGCGATCGATCTAGGGTATAAGAGTATATATAGGTGGAAGAAATATGTCAGTGGAGCTACGAGGGGCCCACGAGGGTGGGGGGCCCGCCTACCCCCTGGGCGCGCCCTCCTACCTCGTGGCCGCCTCGTGGCATTCCAGACTTCAACTCCAAGTCTTCTGGTTTGCTTTCGATCCAAGAAAGATCATCGCGAAGGTTTCATTCCGTTTGGATTCCGTTTGGTATTCCTTTTCTGTGAAACTCTGAAATAGGCAAAAGAACAGAAACTGGCACTAGGCCTCCGACTAATAGGTTAGTCACAAAAATAATATAAAAGAGGATATTACGGCCCATTAAACATCCAAAACAGACAATATAATAGCATGGAACAATAAAAAATTATAGATACGTTGGAGATGTATCAACATCTCTTAGCCGTGTGTGGTGCCCCCTCCATAGTTTACCACCTCGGTCATATCGTCGTATTGCTTAGGCAAAGCCCTGCGCCGGTAGCTTCATCATCACCGTTGCCACACCATCGTGCTGACGGAACCCTCCCTCGTCCTCAACTGGATCAAGAGCTCGAGGGATGTCATCGTACTGAACATGTGCTGAACACGGATGTGCTGTACGTTCGGTGCTAGGATCGGTTGGATCGTGAAGATGTTTGACTACATCAACCGTGTTACTAAACGCTTCCGGTTTCAGTCTACAAGGGTACGTAGACACACTCTCCCCTATCGTTGATATGCATCTCCTAGATAGATCTGGCTTGGTCATAGGAATTTTTTTGAAATACTGCATTCCCCAACACAGAACTCCCCGATAGCTTTGGTGTCGGGCGTGGCACCGGGGGCTCCGGGGAGACGGGCTCTGACAGGAGCTCGGGTCAGAGTGGGAGTTGGAATGCACTTCCACGTCCATCGATTGCTTGGCGGAGGAAGACTTGGTCCGGGCAAGGCGGGGAGATTGACCTTGGTGGTGGTCTTCTTCACCCTCTTGGCGGCTGACGCTGGGTTTGAGGTCACCGTCCCTCGGGTGGCGGCTCGCTTGTGGGTGCGCTGGTCCATGACCGGCTCGGGAGGTTGAGGCCCAGCCATAAGCCACTCCTCATTGAGCTCCTCCAGCCTGCCAACTACCTCCTCCTCCTGAAGCTCCATTGTTACCGTGGCTAGGGCCTCTAGCCCGACAAGCTTATCCCCGACAAGTTCTTCCTTGGCAGCCCCTTTTGTTGCCCGCACCTCGCTGCCACCGTGGGAAGAACTTTCTTCCTCAGCCTTCCCTTTGCCCTTCCCGGCCTTTGCGCCCTTTGCTATCTTCGCGAGACGAGCGGCCTTGTGCTCCTCGATCCTCCTCAAAATGTATGCCACCTCCACATAGGAGGTGTGTTTGTACATTCCAGTCTCGACCCTGGTGGCCTTCTCCACCAGGGTGTTCGACCACTGGAGCTCTTCATCTAGAGTGGGTAGCTGCTAGGTGCCTGCTACCCCTTCTGCATTATAGTCCGGCATCCACTTTAGTATCTGGTCCCAAGCACAATTAATGTTCAGGGGGATGACGGTTGCCGGGAGCTTGAATAATTTGAAGCGACCGAACAGTTGGTCGCACAACCAGCCATGCCCATAAACTGACAAGTTGTTGGCCAACCCTGGGAGCAACCTCATCCTGTCAGCAGCGTCCCCGTACAGGCAGGCAGGTCTGTCCCGCTCCTATAGCGGCGAGATGCGGCGGAGAAGGAAATCTGCCCCCACATGCTGGATGGTTAGCCCGACAGCTTTTAAATGGGTAATCGTGTTGATTTCTAGGTGCAGCCTATCTTCAGTGAGGCCTTTAGCGCTCCATTCTTTGCCGCGCTCAATACATTCCTTCAGTGCTTCACAAAACTCGGGGGCTTCCTCATCTTGAATCCAGCACTAATGCCCTCTCCATTCATCCTACCTCTCGTGCTAGTTCCCAGGGATGTAATCCCAAAGCTTCCTCGTCACCCGCGGCATCCAGCTAATGTTTTCGGAGTGTTGGCCCTTGTTCTCCACCCGCGGAATGAAATAATGCCGAAACAGATCCACATTGGGCTTGACTCCGACAAAACTCTCGCACAAATGCCGAAAATAGCCATGGTCGCCATGGCATTTGGCGTGAAGTCGTGAAGGTGGAATCCATAGATGTTCATGATCGCCTCAAAGAATTCGAAAAAGGGGGAACAGAGGCCATAGATGAATCGATATGAGTTCGGTGGACCTTCCTTCCCCGCTGCAAAGAATTTGGGAGCCTCATGGCCTTTCAGGACGGGCCTCCCCCATAGATACCAGTAACTCTCCTGGAGGACCGGACTGCTCAAGGTCGATGGGATGAAGATGTCGTCTTCTCTCTGCTTCTTGTTCAGCTCTGTCGCCCTGTTGCTTCCCTCGGCGGCGGCTTCCTTCGCCGCGGCCGTCTGCTTTCCCTTCTCTGCGGGTTTATTCCCCATTCCCGCGGCGGTGATACGGAAGGGGAAGGGATTCGGTGGGAAGGGCGACGACGAACAGAAGGACGAGAGGAGGAACTGTCATTTGGCTTGCGGAGGAAGAAGATGGGAGAATGGGGCATGAGATAGATGAACCGCGTCGCTCCGCTTTTCCCTTCTCATAAAGGGGGAGTGCGGAACAGGGACGCGGCACTTCAAAAAGTTACCATTTTACCTTAACTGCAACAGTCCCACAACCCCATGACACGCAGTAATTGCGTAAAGTGGACGTTGGGTTGACTAGTCGCCTTGGCAAACTGCCATGCGTAGCCCTCTCCTGCCATGTGTCCGTGCACTTTTTGGGGCCTAACCCAACGTGCCACGTGACACGTGTCGCTCAGGCTCGGGGGCTTATGTCGGGGAAAACAGACAAGGGTATGTATTTTCCCCAGACTCGTGCACGGACAAACCAAGGCCTTGCCTAGGTACAAGGAACCAAGAGCTTTGAAGGACCAACATGCAGACCAAAGGGACCAAGATCAAGCGAGAGAAGCAAGATAGCATCAAGAGAAGGGCCTCCTTTGTCGGGTAGGCGAGCTCGGCAAGGGGAGAGGCCACCCCCTTAAGAAGATGCCCAAGACATCCTGGCAGGGCCTGTTGGGAAACAGGGAAGCAAAAACACCTCACCAAGTACTCCACTATGACCCACGATGTCAATCAGTGCGGTGTCAAGCTGCAAAGTGACTAAGTGGCAGCCATTCACCAAATGGAAGGCTCTCCCTACAAGAAATACCTACATATGACACCCGTCCTGCAGCATGTGAAGCGAGCAGGCATGGAGCTGGTGAGATAGCCTGGCAAGCCTTGCCAGGCAACCAACGATGTGACATTGAGCGGTGCATTTAATGCACCTTGTCAGCCTGTAGAGTTAGGTATGATATCATTGTTTGCTATCTTATCAGTGCATAATGACTACTTTTCCATTGTGGTAACCCCTAGATCTATAAAAGGAGGCCCATGGAAACCGTAGGAAGCATTAGAAGGTTAGATTACTCACACCCCATACTTGTGTATCCACTGCCACCCTGAGGCAACCTCTGCCGGGCAAGTGTACTATGCTCCCCCACCACCTTTCCACCATCAATCCACCAAAGCAGGAGTAGGGTTTTACGCCTCGTGACATCCTGAACCTGAGTAAAAATGCATGCATGATCTCTGCCATGTTGCCCCATGTTTGTCTGCTCTTAGTGCAATGCGACGCCCACCTACCGAACCAGCAAGGGGCCTTCTAGTCCGATAGGTGGCCCTGGTTTCCCGCGACAAACTAGCCGAATCTTGGTAGTCCATTTAGACTTCCACAACCAATTGAAAGCCGCATGGGCAATTATGTTTCTGAAGTAGTAGTTGTAATATGCCTTGGTCTTGAAAGTATGTGCACCCCAGCAGCTATTCCAGGTGTCTTTAGATCCCGAGATTTCCATGTCGGTTACCTCATTTTGGATGTGTCTAAGCTCTACATGGGCCTGTATCGAGTGTGATAGGTGAAAGGTCACGGACAGGTCAGGAGTGGCAAGGAAATCTCGGACCGATGTGTTTTTAGATTTGGAGTATGAATACGCTCTCGGATACTTCTTCGCATAGATTGCATAACTCCAGTCATCCTTCCAGAATAGAGTTGATGCACCAGAATGCACCTGGACCATAGTGATCCCATGGTAGATGGGCGTAGTTGTGTAAGATCATGCCAGCAAAATGAACCACATGGTTCTACCACATGAGGTACGACATTGGTATAATATGTGTCCCGAATGAGGGTTACCCAGGGTATGTCATAGTGGTTTTAGAACTTGTGAAGGAATTTGAGCAGAAGGGCATCATTTTGGACTTGTAGATTGAGAACACCAAGACCCCCACTTTTCTTTGCGCGGCATACCATATCACACGCAGCTGAGGAGTTGCATTTTTCTCCATTCTCGGTCTTCTTATTCCAAAGACAGTGTCGTCGAGTTTTATCTAGTTGGGCAATGATTTGGGGCAGGGTGTAGTCCTAGAGTACCCATCGGGTAGATAGCCAGAGACGTGATGAGAGAATTCAACGGTGCAAGTCTACCCACATGAGACATAAGGGAGATGGCTGCTGTGTTTTTTCGTTCTGCCTTACAGACAAATGGTGTTATGTCGAGAATAGAGGGTCTAGTGGTGCCAAGTGGAAGCCCTAGGTACATGAAGGGCATGCTAGCTTGGGTGCACCCGAACAGTGTGACAAGAGCATCACATATCTCCTGTGGTGTGTTAATATCCACCAGATTTGACTTATGAAAGATGACCTTGAGCCCAATAGAGGTGGCATAATCTTCCAGAATTTTCTTTATCTTTGCGGCTTGGGCATAGCAAGCGTGTAAAATGATGATGGTGTCGTCCGCGTATTGTATGACCGGGTAATTTCCATCACCCTTCGGTGGGATAGGGTGTTTGATAAGATCAAGGTCTAGGGCCTCATTAATGGCAGACTGTAGAAGATCGGCTGCCAACACGAAAAGTGGCGGTGATAATGGATCACCTTGTCGTACTCCACATTTACAGTGGAATTGCCTACGGAGTACCCCATCGAGCAGCATGGAGGACTTGCCTGAGGAGAAGATGGTTTCCATCCAGGTGAGCGACTTCTTGGGAAACCTCATTTTTTTCATGATCAAAAGCATGGCAGAATGCTCAACAATGTCGAATGCTTTGGCAAAGTCTAGCTTAAGTAGTACAATCTCCTTTTTGGATGTCTGGCACTGATGTATATATTCAAATGCCCAGGTAAGACAATCATGTATTGCTCGCCCATGTTGGAATCCATAATGATTACGGTGCACAATTTGTAGAATTATTTTTTGTAAATGATTGGCCAGGATCTTTGTAACAAGTTTAAGATAGCAGTTCAGGAGAGTTATAGGACAAAATTCATTGGCCATTTCTGGTGCATTGCTTTTTGGTATAAGGGTGATGTAGCCTGAGTTTAGACTTTCCAAGTTAAGATCACCTCGATGAAATTCCTCACACAGAGGTAGAAATCTTGCTTGACGATCAGTCAACAAGGTTTCAAAAATGATCCATTGAAGCGATTAGGGCCAGGTGCTCGATCAGGGGGCACTTCCAGCACCACAACACCGGTTTCCTCATGTGTGAATGGAGTGGCCAGACTGTCAAAGTGTACCTCTTCTCTTAGCATTTTAGAAAGATTGATTTTTGATTTCTTGAGCATTGTTTTTGTCTTTGAAAGCTTTGAAGAGGATTGATTCCTTACCAGCATGATCTTCCACATTTACCCCATAATCGGTCTTTAGGGTTTTTAGGCAGTTTTTCTGGTACCATTCCGTTGTAATCACTTGAAAGTATTTTGAGTTCTTGTCTTGAAACTAGATCTAGCATTTTTCCAGTGCTCTTTTTGGTATTGCAACAATCTGATCAAGTGCTTCTTGGGTATGTCTCTGAAGTCACCTTCTGGAACTGTGAGGGCGCGACGATCTTCAATGTTGTCGATTTCTAGCACCGCTTTGTTTGTGTACTCAATGGCAATCTTCAGGAGGGAAATGTGCTTACTCCATTATTTGAGAGCATGATGGACTACCTTAAGTTTTTGGCCTAATCTTGATGCTGCATTGGAGTTTTTTCCATATCTAATTGGCTTGTTCTAGGCTTGATTTACCACATCCATAAAACCTGGGTGGGCTATCCAGTATGGTACAAATCTGAAGAGTTTACTTCTTGGGATCGAGGTTTGAATGACAATTGAACATGGCGTGTCGTTAGATACTGGTTTGCCAAGTGGAGTCACGATGGTATTAGGAAAAGAAGTCATCCAATTTATCGTTGTCAAGAACCAACCGAGTTGCTCCAGGAGAGGATTCTATTACATATTAGACCAAGTGTACGCTCTGCATTTTATTGGGATCTCTGTGAGGTATTGTTCACGGATGAAGTCATTAAAGTAAACATATCATGCACATCGCCACCTGGTTTATTCTGATTATCAGGGGAACAATAGTAATTAAAATCACATAGGAGTAGCTAGTCTTCAGAGGGCGGGATGTCAAGTCAAAAAGCTATATAGTAAAAATTGCATGTTGTTCTCCCTGGCAGGGCCCGTAAATATTGACTAGCTTCCAATGATGATTGGATTTTGTCGGATTTCGGGTTCCGGCAAAACCCTTGAGGTTCAAACACTGGGGTGCGCACGAAGATCTCTCCTCCCCCAAGCTCTCACCCTCACCGAAATCTCAAGCCTAAGCGCGTCAAACTCGCAGAACAAAGGACCACAAGATTTATACTGGTTCAGGCCACCGATGTGGTGTAATACCCTAATCCAGTGTGGTGTGGTGGATTGCCTCTTGGGCTGGGGATGAACATTTACAAGGGAAGAACAACCTCCTGAGGGGAGGTGCTCTTGTGCTTGGTGAGCTTGATGTGGTCGAGGATCCTTCTTGCCCCCTTCCTCCCTTCTAAGATGGTGGCTAGCCCTCTTTATTGAGGCCCGGGTCCTCTTCCCAAATATTAGGCGGGAAGGGATCCCACAATGGCCAGTTTGAAGGGGGACAACTAGTACAGGATATCCTGACAAAAGATGGTCTTCACCCGCCAAAGGTTCTGGTGATGACGCCGTCTTGGGCTCCACGGTGACCTCCGTCCGGCCATCCTGCTGGTCTTGGTCTTGTTGCACCAATACGGAAACCTTTGCTTGATGCCTCGGTACTCCGCACCTGCGCTTGCTTCTTTAGCTCGAAAGAGGAAACGAGGACACGGCGCGTGCCGGTGCCCGCCTGTTGCCTGTCTGGCCTTGGTCGTCATGGGTTGCGTCACAGGGACCTCGCGAGGTGCCCCTTGCCTTGATCTCTCTGCCCCTCACGATCCAGCTTGGTGAGGCCGCCCCCGAGGAGGTCTTGCATCGTCCGCCTCGCGAGGCTTGGCCCCTCGCGAGGGTCTTGAGTGTTTGCTGGTGAAGATGGGACGTACATGGCTGCTGGTGGAGCCACGCCGCGGGCCGCAGGCAGGCAAGTCTGGGGACCCCCGTTCGCAGGATGCCGACAGTAGCCCCCAGACCAAAGGCACGCTCGGGCATGGTTTTGAGGCAAAGACAAGGGGCAAGTGCGGAGCACTGTAGGCCCCAACAGCCTGCGGCCTCGTTTGACGCGTGGTGGTTGATTGGACGTGGGCGTCTTCGCTTCCCCACGCTGCCTCGGCAACTGCCCGACTTGACGAGTCCTTGTTGCATACAAAAAAATATCATTATTACCTTAGATCGTGCAGGCTGGCGGTTGGCCTCCCCTTGGCTATAAATGGGAAGAGGGGAGTGGAGCCCCTGTCGCCCATCTCTTCCTTCACTCCTCTTGGTCCTTCTTCTTACTTGCTTTATCACTTGCTGCATCGACCATGGCGCCGATACAGAGGTTCTCAGCTGCCGAGAAGGGAAAGACCCCCCTCAACGAGCCTGAACTACTTCCGCCGACGAAGAGGCTGTCCCTTCAGCGTGACATAGTTGTGAGGCTGGAGGTGTCGAGGCCCTGGTGTGAACGGTCACCTCCGGGGTATCCGCTGCGTCTGTACGCCTGACCCGGGGGCTCTGGAGGGAGAAGCAGTGAGCGGCACCACCCATGCCGTGGCCGTGGTCAACGCGCCGTGGTGACGCACGCCATCGCCCCAGGAGCCCACGCCACTGACTCCTCGCGTGAACTCGTGATGTGGGAGGCGATGCCTCTGCGCACTTGGATAAATTTCCCACAGTTCTTCTCCACCAAGATGCCGCAGAGGGGCCCCCTCGAGCTTTGGCTGCAACACGCGGACTGCGACACCCCAGCAACTGGAGCGGAGATCGAGTCCGTCTCCTTAGGCAAGATCTTCATGACCCGCGGCTAGGGCGAGGTCGCTTGAGTCTGCCATGCGGAAGGCGCCCTCGCCATCCACTTCGAATACGATGGTGCCTCCACGATGTTCTTCAAAGTATTCGACGAAGAAGGCCGCTGCTTGGAGTGCTGCCCTGAAGGGGGTCGCCAGGACGGCGCAGCGGCCAACGCCGAGCCTGCCGCTGGCCTCGCTAGCAACTCCTCCAGTAGCAGCGGTGACTCCTGGTGGTCCAGGGATTCTCCCAAGCTCGAGGAGACTCCGGAGACAAGCAACAACAACTACGTTCCCCCGAGCTCTCGCCGCACCCGGAGCAAGGCCGCAGCGTCCGGCCGCCGCCGTTGCTGATCTGGATGGGGTTGGTGTCGGCCTTCCGTGGCCCACTGTTGATGATGGCGTCGGCTGCACTTGGCGCATGTAGATAGGCCCCTTAAAAACTCGCTTCTTTCGTTCCCTGCGAGGAATCAAAACGGGCCTCGTGGGGGCGTGTAAAGGGTCTGTAATGCCTTTTGTTGATATTATCCTTATTACGAAAATTTGCGAACGCATGTCCTGCTTCGGCTCGGCCTGCCCTTTCCAACCACGCGGCGGCTTGGTGCTCTACGCCGACAGGTACCGGTCCATAGGCAGGCTGCAGCCATCGCTGGTATGCCTGGTTGCGATGCCGTGGTCAAGGCCAGGAGGTGAGCGGCCCGAGGTCCAGTAAGAGCTCCTAAGGCGCGATGACCAAGAGGCCCCCTTTAGCGGGAAAGCAGCTACCTAAAGCTGGGAAAGGGAGGTGACGCCGCCGCAGCAGGGCTACGAGAGATGGAATCGTATGCCATTGCGCTTGGCCGACCCGGGTGCGAAACTTATCTTGGTAGTCCGTAATTGTTTCCTTGTGCTGCGCCTGACTCGTGTGCGGATAGCCGATGTGCAGCCAGGTTAGGCCCGTGCGGGCCTCCCTCTCTTCTCCATACTCTTCTATGTGCTCTATGTCCTTAGGTCCCAGCCCTCGAGCGAGCTCAGCCGCCGCTGGTATGCCAGGTCGTGGTGCCGTGGTCAAGGCCAGGGGTGAGGGCTGGAGAGCCAGTAAGAGCTCCTGAGTCGCGATGCTCAGGAGCCCCCCTTTAAACGTGCAAGCGAATTGCGTGGGAGAAGAGGGAGCCCGCGGTACCGCCCGCTATTGTGCTCAGGAGGTTCCTGCAGGTTAGCGTAAGGAGGGACACAAATTGCCACTGCGATTGCTGGTCTGCCGATGGTCGCTTCGCAATAAGGTGAAGGCACAGAGGGCCTGACGAGGTGACGTGCGCAGGCGCGCCGCGAGCCAGAGCTCGACCGCTCAGGTTCGTCAGCATTGCAGGGACGGACCCGAGCACAAGCGTCGTGCCAGCATGGGTGGCTTCCGTGGTGGTTGATAATCAAGGAGGTAATGACCATAAATAACTCATGCATGGAAAGCACACTAGCTTAGGTAAATGCAAGAACGATACATGCCACTGGGTTGGACCCGAGCGGCCTAGGGACGATGCAGCCCGAGAGGCACCCCCAGCAGGGTAAGCTAAAGATGCAAGAGGATACATGCCGCAGGGACATGCCCGTGCGACCTAGGAATAATGCAGCCCGAGGGGCGCTCCCAGCTGAATGAACTTGGAAAATGTCACCTGGGTTGGTTATCGAAGGAGCGTTGGGGTAGCTGAAGGCGCACGCTGAAGAAGTCGCTCCTCACGAGTCGTTGAGACCTTGAGCCTCGGGAGGCTCTAGGGGCTAGGCGATCTCCTGAGGACGGTCTCCATCTCCTCCAGGACCGCTTGATGCCTGGCTTCCTGGGTTGCCATGATGCTCCGTAGATTGCGCTAGAAAGCGGATGCTATGCTCGGCAGGCCAAACGGCATGCGAATGTAGCTGTGAGGCGGACCCTCACACCGGCCAGCGCGCGAAGGCTAGAAGCGTTCCTGAGATGTGGTCCTATTGAGTCCTGGATGTCGATGCAGACGCACAGCTCGCCACCCTTGCTCGGTTGGGGAGCTACACCAGGTGGGTGGCGGTCGCCGCGTATCGCCCTTGCTTCCTGAAGCTCCTGAGTGGCCGTGATGATGAACTCCTGAGCGCCGGGCGCTCCTCGCCCGGTGCCCTCTTGAGGGAAACGTGCCATGAAGCACGCCTCCACATGGTGCTCGAGCGCCTCCCTCGTGATGTTGGCCAGGTCTGAGGCCCTCCAGAAGAGCCCCCGAGCCCTGCCCGAGGAGGCTGCCGGGCACACCTTCCTATGCAAGGGAGTGAGGCGCCCCTGGTGCGGGCGCTGATCCTGTGGTGGCGCCACTGGAGGTGCCGCTCCCCTGAGGCCCTGTGCGGAGTAGCTGCTTCTTCTTCTTGGGATGGCCTCAGGAGGGTACTGCACACCTGCGCTTTCAGGGAGCACACCGTATCTCTTTCTTCGCAGGGGACTGTGATGAATCTGCCGCTTCCCGGCATCTTGAGGACATTTTAGCCATGGTGGGTCACTGCCATGAATTTGGCTAACGCTGGGTACCCGAGGATGGCGTTGTACGGAAGATGGATGTGGGCGACGTCGAAGTCGACGAGCTCGGGGTGGTAGTTGCCGCGCTGACTAAAAGTAACCGGGAGACGAACTTGCCCTATCGGGGTGGTGGAGCCGTCGGTTACTCCTGAGAAAGGATTCGTGGGCTGAAGCTGATTGTATGGCACTTGGAGGCAGTCGAATGTCTCGACGGACAGGACACTGAGCCCTGCGCCGCCATCGATGATGGTCTTGGTGACTTGGACATTGCTAATGACAGGTGAACAGAGCATCGGGAGGACGCCGGCGGTCGCCGCGCATTTGAGCTAGTCCGCCGAGCTGAAGGTGATGGCGTACTTGGAACATCTGAGCGGGCGCGTGGCCTCGAACTCGGGAAGGGCTGCATTCACCTCGCGAGAGAACTATGTGAAGATGCGCTGGGAAGCCGGGGCCTGAGCACCACCCAAGATGCAAGCGATGGCGCGCGGCTCCTGGAAGACCCCAGCCCCCTCGTCATGATGGTGGTCATCATTCCTCCTTGGTGGTGGCGGCAGCGGAGGGAGATCGGTATTGCCCTAAGGATGGTCCTCGCGAGGCTGGTCCCTCCAGGCACCCTCACGAGGCAGGTCCTGCCAGCAGTCCTCGCGAGGCTGGTCGCGCCACTCCTGGTGGTCGTCCCAA
The DNA here is from genome assembly GCF_018294505.1 of Triticum aestivum. Lineage (NCBI taxonomy): Eukaryota > Viridiplantae > Streptophyta > Magnoliopsida > Poales > Poaceae > Triticum > Triticum aestivum. Next base: position 292,439,045 of record NC_057803.1, on the reverse strand, counting down.
CATCCTCCGCCTCGTCCTCCTCCTCGGTCGTAGCCCCGCTCATTGCGCTCGGGGCGTCGACTAACGATGCCGTCTACCTAGTGTAGGACAATGGACCTGATGTAAGCACCCCCTCCCAAGGACACTGCCATACAGTCAAAGAAAATCAAAGGACAGCAAATTGTACCGACTGGAATCACCTGAGTGCATGTCCACTCGACCAACATCTCCACCCATATATCCCTATTCCATTCGACCAATATATCATCACTCGACCGTACAAGAACCACTCGGAGTATAGAAGGTCTAAAGTCACTCCAGATAGAAACAGTCAGGCATTCACTCTGTAGCATTAATGATCAGTTATATGACTTTATTACTGGCGTAGCCAGTAACGCCTCATCTTTATGTACATTGAAGTCTTTGTAATGTGGGCTGGCTAGGGTCCTGTCGTAATCTATATAAGCCACCCCCCTCCACTGGGACAGGGGGTTCACACCCCCTGTAACTCCACGCATAATCCAATCAACCGAGCCTCCGAGCACCGAGACGTAGGGCTATTACTTCCTCCGCGAGGGCCTGAACTTGTACATCTTGCGTGCACAATCACACCATACCTAGGATCTTGCCTCTACATCCCTACCCCTTGATTGTACTGTCAGACTTAGAACCACGACAGTTGGCACCCACCATGGGTCAGGTGTCTTAGCGATATTCCGGTGAGGCTGCGATTTCTCCAAGTCCTTTCATCATTATTTCTGATGGAGGTTTGGCTGAGGGCCGAGAGATCCATCTCAGCGCGCTTGTATTCATCACCGACGACTCTGCTTGGCTTCAGGAAGCTCCTCTCGACATCGAGGCGCTCCCCATTCACGGGGCGATGCACTTACACGCGTGAGTTCGTGGCATCCTTCTGCGGCAGCCGTCGACTCAGTATCGGTCGGCTCCCGCGGTATCTTCGCTCCCCGCTGTTCACCGTCGCAAGCGATCCGGTCGGTCGCGGCTCCATGGGTGGGTGAAGCATGCGGTGGCGCGTCAGTCCGCCACCCCTCAAGTCGCGGCAATCGAGCCCGACGAATCTCTCTATGGCCTGTTCGACTGGCTCCGTCGAGACCCTATCCAAGTGCGACAGCAGTGACCCCGCGGCGGAGGTTCTTATGGTCGACAGGCCAAGCATCGACGACGACGGTGGCGATCAGTCGCGTGTTCTTGAAGATTATCACCCCGAAACTCTCTCTTCTCAGCAGAGGGAGGAACTTCACCGCCGCAATATAGAGACCCTCCACACACCCATTGTCGGAGAGACTTCTGAGGCTCGGGCCTTGGAGGCAGCGCCATTGCCACTTTGGCTAAGCACACTCGACTGGAGAACCTTCAGCGTGCACTCGACGATTGCGCTCTGTTGTAGATCCCCGAATCCAATCGATGGCAGCGGCAGTTGTTCCCGCCTGAACCGCAGGTATACCGCACTCTGATTCAAAACCGTACGGCCGCGGAACGCATAGAAGAATCCATTCAGCCGTACTAGTCGGAAGCTGGTAGAGGTTTGATGCAGATCAGAGCGCTGCTCCGAGCAGCAGGAGAGCAGAACACTGTTGTATCTCAGTCGCGTAACAGAATTCATAGCAGAACTGGGGTGGCTAATACAGTTCAGTCAGCTCACAGCCCAAGATCGCCTCCGCGGCGTGAGGGACAAGGACATCACCAAGGTCAGTACTTGGGTCGGAACCATGAGCAACATGATCATCGGCTCGACCGTGATGACCGTCGTCGAGTGCCTACGCCTCCTCCGAGAGGCGGAGCATATGTGCCTCGGCATTATGACGATAGGCGCTCGTACAGCAAGGAGCGGAGGATGCTGGATGACACAAGAGAGCCAGGGTTTGATGCAAGGTCAATTATGGTGCAAGGCTTGCTGGAGATGAATCGAGCACACAGAGAAGGGCAAGACAGAGATCGCCCGACTGGATGCAGAGTGCATGTTTCTGGCGCCGAGTATTTTAGCAAAGCCATCAGGGTGACAGAAATCCTCCCCAACTTCAAGTTGGCGACTGGGGTTAGTAAGTTCACTGGTGAACCAAAGCCTGACACCTGGCTTGAGGACTACCGAGTGGCTGTGCATATCGGTGGAGGAAATGATGAAATTGCCATGAAGCACCTTCCCTTGATGCTTGAAGGGCCAGGTAAAGCTTGGTTGAATCAGTTGGCTCCAGGCAGTATATTCAGCTGGGAAGAGTTGGCCCGAGGGTTTGTCAGAATATTTGAGGGCACGTGTAAATGGCCAGCAGGATTAACAGAGTTGCAACATTGCATGCAAAAACCGAATGAAACTTTGAGGGATTAAATCCAGAGGTGGACCACTTTACATCACACTATGGAGAATGTGTCTCATCATCAAGTAGTTTGCACCTTCAAGGAGGGCATTCGGTATCGGGAGCTCAACCTGAAATTTGCTCGGATAGGAGACATGTCTCTGACTCGAATGATGGAGATAGCCACTCGATACGCAAATGGCAAAGAAGAAGACCGACTCCGCAGCGGCAAGAGCAAAGCAATCGGCCAGGACACTGGAGGAGGTAATTCCAATCGGAAGCAGAAGCGCAAAGCAGAACCTGCAAGTCCCAGAGAGGTTGCAGTCGCAACCCAAGAAAAATCTAAAGGGCCCTGGACCCCCAAGAAGGTGAAATATTCAGCCGGGAATGACGTGTTGGATTTGCCATGTCACATTCACATCAAGAAGGATGAAGAGGGTAATCTTATTTATCCCAAACATACCACTCGATAGTGCCGAGTCCTTATATAGTAGTTTAGAGAAAAGCAACCCAGTGAGAAAGAGAAGGAATCTGATAAGGATGAGGACAAGGAAGAGGGTGATGAAGGATTTCCCAATAGCAGTTCCAATTTGGTGATTTTTGCTGATGCTGATGAGGAAAAGTCGACTGAAAGTCATCAACAAGGATGTAATCATGGTTGCTCCGGCAACGAGAACGTATCTGAAATGGTCAAAGAATCTTGTCATATTCAACCAGTCAGACCACTCGCTGCATGTTGCCACACCTGGGAGGTAAGCGTTGGTGGTCGACCCGGTCGTTGAGCGCACCCGATTGACCAAAGTCTTGATGGATGGTGGTAGCGGATTGAACATTTTGTATGCTGAGACACTCCGAGGGATGGGCATTCCGATGTCCAAAGTCAGCAAGAGCAACATGCGGTTCCACGGAGTTATACCGGGAAGGAAAGCCGATTCACTCGGCCAGATCACTCTTGATGTGGCTTTCGGTGATACAAAGAATTACCGTAAGGAAAAGTTGACATTTGAAGTCATGGATTTTCATAGTGCCTATCATGCTATCCTGGGCAGAAATGCGTATGCTCGTTTCATGGCTCGACCATGTTATGGGTATCTCAAACTCAAGATGCCTGGCCCTAGCACTGCAAAAAAAGACACATCCGTGACATTTTGGGCCGAACAGTTTTTTTTTCTGCCATACATATGACACTTCTATGACGATAATTGCGACAAAACCCGGTATCATCATATATGTGGTGGGCTCCTACTTCTATGACAAAAAATCATGATAGAAAATGGGCTTTTCATCCTGGGCGGGCCGGAGACGCAGCTGCATGACATTCTTTCGGCCGTCCATGATGGAAAACCGTGCTAGAAGCGAGAGCGAGGAAAATTTTAGGGAGTTCCCGGTTACGGTGGAAGGTCGGGGGCCGAGCGATGCGCGTTTCTCTCGTACACGTACGCGCGTGTGTGCGAGGCGTTGGCTCTAACTGAACCCGAGCGAGGCGTTGGGCTCTAACTGAACCCGAGCGATTGCACTGCAGGCTACGCGTTACTAAACCCGAGCGATCGATGGATAGCTGTTAACTGAACCCGATCGAGCGATTCCTTCGCTACTGCTGCTAACTGAAGCCGATTGATTGGATGAATAGTGAGTGTTTGGGGGGGGGGTTGGATGAACAGTGAGCGGTGGCGTTGCCTCTGGATGAACAGGACCCCGTGGTGTGGTGGAGGGCTGGATGAACGGTAGATGGTGGAGGGGTGCCTGTGGGGGGGGGGTGGTTGAACAGGACCCCATAGTTGGAGGGCTGATGAACAGTAGACGGTGGAGGGTGGTGTTGAACAGTAGCCGGTGGAGTAGCTAGCGGTGGAGCTGGATGAACAGGAGCCCGTGGAGGCTGGAGGAGGTCGACGGTGGAGATGAATAGTATCCCGTGGAGTCCGTTTTGTGGTACGCCACACCCTCCCGATGAACAGGACCCCCGTTTGACCGTAGGAGGGTCCGTTTCGTCCGTTTTGCGGTACGCCACACCCCTCTCGATCAACAGGACCCCCATTTCGACCGTAGGAGGTCCGTTTCCTCCGTTTTGTGGTATGCCACACCCCTCCCGATCAACAGGACCCCCGTTTCGACCGTAGGAGGTCCGTTTCCTCTATTCTGCGGTATGCCAGGCCTCGTTTCCATCGCCAGTTCCGTCCAAGCCCTCCCGATGAACATGACCACGCATTCCGTTCCGACCCAGCCGGTTGGCTCCCATGCGTTTCGTTGCCTCCCGATGAACACGACACATTTCGTTGCCTCCGCATGAACACGACGCATTCCGTTGCCTCCCCATGAACACGACGCATTCCGTTGCCTCCCCATGAACACGACGCATTCCGTTGCCTCCCCAAGAACACGACGCATTCTGTTGCCTCCCCATGAACACAAGGACGACGCTATTTCTCCGTTCCGAGCCAGCCATGTACACGAGCCCTGGCCGTAGGTATGCGCGAGTAGGCGTTCGAGACCCTGCCCGTATGTACACATATGTGGCCGTATTTTCTTTCTTGCACCTTGGTCGCTGTACATACGTGTACATGCTACGTGCGCGCATCTACTATGACACATGCGCCCCTCTACTACAACACGTGCATGCCTCTACATCGACCAGTATGTACGTACACGTTCGCGACCAGAATGACAACGCTACGTATGCTTCGACAGGTGGGCCCCGATTGTCAGGCACTTCCTTGCGTGCGAAGATGTAGCTGGTGGGTCCCAGCAGTCAGGGGGGAAACATTTTTTCGCGAAATACGGTGGCCCGTCCGGTGGGTCCCCGCTGTCAGGTGGAGGAATAATTATTTTGCACGTAATAAGGAGGCACTTCCTTGCCTGCGGCCGTGGACCCAGCTGTCAGCCTCTCCATGTACAGTCCACGTCCGATGGAAGCCGTTCCTTGACCATGTTGACCACGCCGCGCCGAGAGCACCAGGGCGGTGGACGACGGCGAGGCCTAGGAAGGGGACGACGCGGAGCCGGGGAAGACGCGGCAGTGGATGCCCACGCGTAGAGGAGTACGAGGGTTCACTGGTTCGCTGCGGTGTGAGGCTGCCGTCGCCGCAGAATAACAGGGGGTGTGGGTGAGTAGAGGGATGGCCTGGCCAGCGGTGGGAGTAGTAGGGGGCGGTGAGGCCTCCGCCGCATCGCAGCCGGCCACGGGAGGCAGGAGCACGAGGCACGACCGGCGCTGGTTTGGGCGGCTGGAGCAAGAAGACCAGAGGTTGAAGAAGCACTACGGCCGTTGGATGGACATCGTACGGTCACTGGAGCTAGAATCGTGCATATTGACTAAGTTGACAAAGCCCTCCGTCCCCGTCAACTTAGTAGGCCCACAAGTCAGCCTGCCACTATACTGGGTCCCAGCTAACAGGGGGAGTATTCATTTTTTTGTGCGTAATAAGGAGGCACTTCCTTGCGTGCGAAGATATAGCTGGTGGGTCCGAGCTGTCAGCGGCGGTAACGTTTTTTTCGCGAAATACAGAGGCCCTTTCGGTGGGTCCCTGATGTCAGGTGGAGGAATCATTATTTTGCGCGTAATAAGGAGGCATTTCCTTGCGTGCGGCCGTGGACCCAGCTGTCGGCCTCTCCACGTACAGTCCACTTCAGATGCATGTCGGTCGTTGACCACGTTGACCAGGCCGCGCCGAGAGCACCAGGGCGGTGGACGACGGCGAGGCCTAGGAAGGGAACGACACGGAGGCAGGGAAGACTCGGCAGTTGTTTCCCACGCGGAGGGGAGTACGACTGTACGAGGGTTTACTGGTTCGTCTGCCGTCGCCGGAGAATAACAGCAGGTGTGGGTGAGTAGAGGGATGGCTAGGCCAGCGATGGGAGTACGGTGGGGCGGTGAGGCCTGCGCGGCAGCAGAGCCGGCCGCGGGGAGGAGGGAGCAGGCAGTCCCGCCGGCGCTTGTTTGAGCGGCTGGAGCAGGAAGAGCAGAGATTGAAGAAGCACGACGGCCGTTGGATGGCCATCCAACAGTCACTGCTTGTGCGTCAACCTTTTTTTAGGAAAGCCTCAAATCTGTGGAAAACAGCATACAACCCATCTGCCATTATTTCTAATAATTTACAGCCCATTTGCTAATTATTAAGGTTTTTTTGGAGCCCATATTCTTTTTGTTAGCATTACAGCCCATATTGTGGCCACGGTTAAAAAATTATACGAAATTTTGCATATTTCGGTGCGGTCCGAACTGTTTTTAATCCCGAAATTTCGACTCACATTCAAACTGATTTTAAAAATAAATGTATATCAATATAAAATCCAACAAATTCTCCACGCATAAAAATTAATGTAATTTAAAATCTCGAAATGAAAAAAAGATATTTGAAACTAATTGCCGGTTTGATGTGTTTTAAAAATGTACAGCCCATTTCTCATTACTGATGGGCCATTTTCTCGGCCAGCCGAATGAAAGCTCTCCTCGTCTTGAAAGATTTGCAGCCCAACAGGCCTGACAAAGCGACTTACTTGGCAAATCACAAAAAAACTGGGCTGTGGCCGTGGACCCAGCTGTCAGCCTCTCCACGTACAGTACTCTTCCGATGGAATGTCGTTGACCACGTTGACCACGCCGCGCCGAGAGCACCAAGGCGGTGGACGACGGCGAGGCCTAGGAAGGGGACGACGCGGAGCCGGGGAAGACGCGGCAGTGGATGCCCACGCGGAGAGGAGTACGAGGGTTCACTGGTTCGGCTGCGGTGTGAGGCTGCCGTCGCCGCAGGGCCTGGCTAGCGGTGGGAGTAGTAGGGGCGATGAGGCCTCAACGGCAGCACAGCCGGCCACTGGAGGCAGGAGCAGGCGGTCTCCCGGCGCTGGTTTGGGCGGCTGGTGCAAGAAGAGCAGCGATTGAAGAAGCAGCAGGACCATTCGATTCAAATCCAACGGTTACTGCTACTAGAATCGTTTGTTGACTAAGTTGACAAGCCCTGCGTACGCGTCAACTTAGTAGGCCCACAGGTCAGCCTCCCAACCGGTGCGCCCCAGATGTCAGTGGGAGGAATCATTTTTTCGCGTAATAAGGAGGCAGTTGATTGCGTGCGGCCAGGCCAGCGGAGGGAGTAGGGTGGGCCGGGGAAGCCTGCGCGGCATCACAGCGGGCCACAAGAGGAGGGAGCAGGCAGTCCCGCCGGAGCTAGTTTAGGCGGCTGGAGCAGGAAGATCAGAGATTGAAGAAGCACGTCGGCCGTTGGATGGACATCCAACAGTCACTGCTGCTAGAATCGTGTGTTCACTGACAAAGCCTTGCGTAAACAAGTCAGCCTCGAAATCTGTGGCGTGTACAGCCCATTTGCTATTATTTTTATAATTTTTACTCATTTTCTAATTCATATGGAATTTATTGCAGCCCGTTTTCCATTTTTAGAATTGCTGGCCATTTTCTGGTCAGTACCAGGGTCAAAAAATTAACTAAATATGTGGGAAATTTTGAAAATTCGCAAATTTTTGCTGGGGGACGAAATATTCTTAATCCAAAAATTAATAGCCATACTAAAACAAATTTAAAAATAAATTAGTACTATGTCATGTTAAATCCAATGAAATACGTATAAGATATCAGTGAAGAACAAAAACAAAAAAAGAAACTTATATCCCATTTGCTATAATTTTTTTGGAATTTTCAACCCCTTTTGATATTACTTTTAACAGACATTGACCATACTCTTAAGCCAGGCCGGAATGCATCCCTCCTCGTCTTGAAAGATTTGCAGCCCAGTAATTCGGAGAAAACAAATAGGCCTAGCTTGGGTATTCTTCAAAAAGAAATACTGGGCTACCTATTTTCCCAAAGAACTGGTGCATGAGCATTTAGCTTTATTTATTTATTTACTTATTTATGTTTAGGGGACCATGAGCATGTACCTGGGCCGGATTCATGTGAGAGCCTCCCTTCCAGTTAATTATGGGCTTCTCTATTGGGCCTTCATCAGTGGGCTGCATGTTATCAACAAGTGGAAAATGTGTTCCGTACGAAAAATAGTATGCGCTACGTACGGTACGGGGCACTAAAGGATCGAACCGTGCAACGACTTCCAAAACATTGTGTTTGTCGTTCTAACAACACATTTATTCAACCAACAGACGAAATATACTACTGATTGTACATTGAAAACAGCAGCAGCAGCAACCAGGGCTGGGGGTGCAACAGAAGCAGTAAGCAGGCCAGAAGAGTGAAGACGCAGCTCTCTCTTCCAAACCAAACATCAGCCATCATTACAAAAGGGCTACCAAAAAAGAACAAGTGTATGCATCAAACTAAATAAAGATCCTACTACACCAAGTGTACGCATCTAACTAACTGGCTCAGTTAGACGTTACTATTTATTAAGCTGTGGAGATTGGCTGACGGCTTGAACCAGATGGGTGCCTGACGGGGGAAACTCCAGCCAGCAGGTCGAAGTCTGATACTTGCGACCCTCTCTCCTACTTTGGGCTGCAGAGCGTGGCGGCACATATCAGGGTATGGTGCATGCAGAGACGCATGGTACGCTGTGTACACACAGTTTTGCCTGATGAACGAAACCGCGCTGCCATCATGATCCTTGCCGTCGGTTATCTCCTGGTTAATCGGATAATTCAGTCCGACAAACAGAGAGCGTGTACCAAGGCTACTTACCAGCCTCCAGTCAAAAATTCCTGAAGGCCCAGAGAAGCTGGGATCCTGCTCAAAGACCTTGCAGTGACTGTGATTGTATTCCGCGAAACAACACGTCCGGTACGTGCGAACGATCATCAATCTTTCGCCGTCGTCTGATCGAGCCAGGAACCACCTGCAACTGCCATGCCGCTTTTCTTTGAAAGGTTCTGGGATTAGGAAGGGTAGGGACACCAGGCGGCCTACAACATCATATCAAGTTGGAGTCAAATAAAAAAGGGCTCTTGATTTAGTCAATCTTAAGAACAGCATGTTATGAGCATGAATATTTTTTCAGCAAATGTTGACAGTAATATAAGCAAGCCATCATGATATCATAGGAAAGTAACATACTGCTGTAACAGCCGTTTGTAGCGATGACTGGAGTAGGCCAGCAATACGTCCAGCCATAGAAGGAGTCGACAGCGTAAATGAAGCCCTTGTGTTCAATGGCATCAGAGAACCATGGAGGATGTATGATCCTGCGATGGACGTGCAGATTTATCCACTTACCGCAGTGACCTGTCAGATAGGCGAGACCGCGGTTGAAGAACGCAATTAGCCTGAAGTCTTTATAATTCCCAGATCTTGTGGGCACTTGGCAGATTACAACCTTGAGCAAATCAAACTTGGTATCATGTTGGCTACTGTAAGATTCCGAGTATTCTGGGCCGCGGTGCCAAAGCAGTGTAGTGTTAATCGAAGGAAGGGGGATCAATCGCCGGGTGTAGACCTCCACGAGCATCCAGCTGCCGCGACCGTCGACGAGCACCATCCAAGACGTGTTCATGCCGACCCAGTACATACCGTTAATGTAGTTGAGGCTGACGGGGATCGGATCGCAGTCAAGGGGGTTGATGCTCGCCACCCTACGATCGTTATGCTGCGTGACACGCCATTTCTGAAGATCAGGCGGCATCAGCAAGCAAGGAGCTGGCTTAAAAAGCTCCGGCCTGAGGGCTTTGAGTAAACGGTACAGCCCCGACGAGCACGCGGCGAGCGGCATGGTACTGAGATTGTCCACACGCGAAACAATGAGCTTGATTACCTCTGTGGGGAGCGAATTCCAGCCACTCTTTCGGCGGACGCTGCTCGGTTCTGCCATTGTTAGTGCTTGGGTTTCGGACGAGGGGGGAGGCGCCTTAGCGGGGATGGAAGATTGGACGAGATTATGTGCGGACAAAGATGGAGAAGCGAATATGTGCTGCGGGAAGTGGACAGGTGATGATGACTACAGCACGCCGCTTGACTTACGAGACACATACCAGCAGCGTAGGGTCATGTCGATGCCAGACAACTTGCTTGAGTGATCACAGTACTGGTACTCCCTACAGTGCTATGCCCTAACTTGCTTGAGTAGAGTAGTAGAGTAGGACTCTGCTCTACTACTAGCACCGGAGGAGTAGTATATTCTAATCTAAAATAGTTACAAACTTCAATGCCCGAGCGTGGAACGACTACGAACCGTGCTCAAAGACCGTGTCTACGTGGTGTTTGGACATGGGCGACAACCTCAACGCCAACGGTGCTGCTCCCGTTGCACCGTATGTGTTTCTGTCCTTCCTGTTCGAAATCGTGGTAGAATTCATGATTTCTTTTGTGCTTATTCGGATTAAATCTCGTAGTAACTTGCTCATATATTCAACTGGCGCAACGTCCCCTACAGCCACTCCCGTTTCATGGACGGCCTGGTCGATGCCTCCAAGGAGCCCTTCGTCCACTGCTATGAGTGCCCGATGCCGTTTTGTGGCTCGCCGGCGGACATGGTGCATCACCTCACGGATGCGTGCAGCGGTCACTGCTGGCCCTTGGCGGAGAACATCAAGTACGAGACGTGCTACCCGTTCACCATGCCGGAGTCGCTGGAGGATCGACGTGAGAGGGAGGGGAGGAGATAGCGATGAACGTGAACGTGAGGGGGAGGAGATAGCGATGTCGTGGGAGGCGCAGTATTTATAGCGAGCAATGGCACACCTACGTAAGATATGGACTGAGCTGCACTGACTTAACTGCAGGTCCAGTTGCGTCACTGACATGTGGGCCAGACCCCTGTTGGGCCCATATGTCAGTGACCCAATGCACCTGCAGTTAAGTAACAGCTACGTGGGCATATTTGTTGGAGTAAATTACGGGGGAGCGAAGGGGTGGAAATATTGCTGGTCACAACGGATTGGACGAGCGTGGGGGAGGAGAGTCATGCATGCAGATTTTTTCACACGGGGTGGAGTGGTGGGACCGCCGGAGGGAGAAGGAGAGTTTGGCAGGCATATTGTTTCCACACATGGAGAGGAAAAGATTTGGAGACGAACGGGCTTCCTGCAGGTATGGGGAACGGTGCATAATAAGTCATCTTGCATGCCGGGCTAGGTATAGTCTCAAGTCATTAAAAACATACACGCCCCACACATGTTCATATTTCAAGGTGCACTAAATTATTGCATGCGATGATTAAGGCTGGCCATAATGGTGGTATCTTAGCTGGTATCATGCACACGGGAATAGCAAACATGCTGATGTGGCAAAGAATTAAAGAAGAGAGGGGGTTAGAGTAACTAGTGTTCATGCATGCATTGGTAAACACATTTTTTGTGAAGAACGACAGCACTAGTTGAGTACTTTTGCAGACTTCAAAAACTATTCCACCGCCTCTACTATCTTGCTAAGAGTAGGTGAAATTTTTGAATCGAGCCCTTTAAACTAGAAGGGAGGTAGTGGTACTCTAATAGCTAACCTTGTTGTGATGACAAGATAGGACATGGCACGCACCTGGACGGAGGAACTAGTCTGCATTGTGCATTTAAGTTTTGTCTGAAGTCAATGTACCTCTACTTTCACCAGACTTATAGAAAAATGTGTCAACATTCACAATGTCAAATCAATATTTTTACACTCATTATAAAACGTAGTTCTTATACTCATTATAATCAGTATTGTAGATATTGATATTTTTAGTATAAATTTGGTCGTGGGATTTCATTGATGCCTGTCAAAGCGTGGAGGAAGCGGAGCTTAGGGCTTGCATTGCCGGTCTCTACATAGGTATTTCTCTTCATAATCCTGTAATTTTAGAGACTGATTGCGCTTTTGTGGTAGCGTCTCTTGCATCGGGGGACTATGACAGGTCTGCTATGCGTGACCTGAAGATGAAAGCGTTGAGCATCTCGAAGTTGATCAACAATCTTCAATTGTCAAAGATTAGCCGTTCGGCCAATAAGGTGGCACACTTAATCGCTAAGTATAGCTTTGACAATAGATTAGATGGTATTCTTGTAAATAACGTACCGCCCTGTGTGGTGAATATTGTATCGAATGAGTGTACTGGTGTGGCTGGTTAATTAATATAAGGTGGTGTTCAAAAAAAGTATAAATTTGGTCAAACACTTTGCAAACGGTTGACGGGAGTAAAAAGGACCAGAGGGAGTATCATGCATGCGGAGTAGGCAAAAAAATTGCTTGTCTAAAAAAAGGCAAAAAATTGCTCATTTATAGCCGGTCGAAGTCTCAAAGGGCGCGACCGCGCGAGGGAGGCGAAGGTCGTGGGAGGCGCGACGTTTGACGGAATTAAGTGAAGTTACATCCACGCGCCGGCATGGCGTGCGAACAGGCAGAAGCTATACCGTCAGGCCTACGATATGGGTCTAGTAGACATGACATCTAGTGGGTCCCGCATAGTTCTCGAGAACTCTTTGGGGGCTTGCAGCCGTTTATCCACCGGGCAAGCCAGCAACCCCACGCCGTTCGCACGCCCTACTCGTCCCCGTCTTCTACCTTACAACAGTTCGCTCCCAGTCGTCCCGTCCTTTCACATTAGTTCGCTCCCAGTTTTTTTTGCGGGGTACAACAGTTCAACTTCTCCTAACCCTCCTCCAAAATCCATGGCCTCCCAAATCTCCATGGTCGCCGCTGAGTACCAGGTTAGAGCCATCACCGGCGATCAGTTCATCGTCATCTACACACGTGGATCCGAGACGGTGAAAGCATGGCTTGCTCGCTTCCTACGCATGTTCAACAGTTCAACGGATGAGTGGGTCGCTGGGCTAGATGTTGAGTACACCACAGTCCTGGGACGAGAGAAGGATCTAAAGGACGAAGAGAGGAAGAAGCCCGCCGTGATCCAGGTTTGCGTACATAACGTTTGCTTGGTCTACCACATATGCCATGCCGACGTTGAGTGCCAGGATTTTAAGAACTTCCTCAAGGACAAAAGAGTGAAATTCGTTACTGTAGGCTTTAAGAACGACAGGGATGTCCTGCGTCGGATAGGTCTCGTTGTAGGCCAGCCCTTCGATCTCCAGAAGGCAAGCCTGGTGTCCTCCTCTCAACCTTCAATGCTGACCCTGGCAGCAGCCATGATTGATCCTTCGTACGCTAAACTGAAGAAACCTCATCACGAGTTTCATCATGCATGGGAGTCGAAGACATTAGATGAAGATCACATCCTGTACGCAGCAATGGATGCCTACCTTTGTTTAAATATCTACAAGGGTTGGATGAAGAAGCAGAGCCCAGTGTCCGGTTCAAGCAAAGAAGCGTCGGCGAAGAGGAAGAGGAAGAGGGACGAGGACGAAGTCGAGGACGTGGACTCGGACTCCGAGTAGGTGGCAGTGCCGTCGCTCATGCTGGTTCTACTGCAGTGTCAAGCGGACTAGTTGCTTAGTTTATTTTCAAGGGTGTGTTGTGCTGAGGCCCCAGCAGAACTATGTTTATGTTCTTTCTCGTTATTTGAACTCTTTAGTATGTACAGTAGTACTAGTACTATGTCTTACTACTGTTCTTCTTGCAGTTGGTACTACTGCTCGTATCTTCGTGTTCCTACTGCACTTAATACGTTCGTACTAGTAGTATAATTTGGGTCAGTCAATTTGTGAAAGAAGTTTGACGAAGCGAAGGAAGAAGATGGAAGAAGAGGTGGAAGAAGCCCTTCTAGCCATCCATGTTGCATCAAACGGCTCACATGAGTCGACTGACCCAAATTGCTCCTTCAGATTGCAGGATCCACGTGGCATTCAAGGTCTCGAAGGTAGATTTCGCGTCCGCACCCGGTTTGCGGGCTCGACGCGCGCGCGACCGGCTTCCGCCGTGACAGCCACCATGCGTGCCTCCTCCGTGCAGCCGGAGACGACAATGACATGGTAGTTCCTCCTCCCCGGCGTGCTGGAGCACGTGCTCGTGCTCCTCTTCGTATGCTGCGTGCATAGACGCGGCTCCACTAGCTGCTCGCGTGCTTGGCAGCGCGGCGGCATCGCGAGGAGGGACTGCAGACGATGTGAGCGGGAGAGCCTTCAGCTTCATGGCACAGGGATGGCGGTGACATGGCGGTGATGGGCGAGAAATTGTTGGTCAGAGCAGGCGGCCGCCGGCATGCACAACGGCGGCGGCGGCATATTGATGAGTGCGCGTGTGGGAGCTTAATTTAGTTTTATATATATATAAGGTTGGTCAAACTTAAAAGAAAACCGTACTAGTACACGTAAACATTAGACTTAGGCAGCGCTTTTATTAGTTAGTACCACAGCCACGATACGGAATCATGTGCAAGCGCGTGAACCGCGGCCGCACGGTCGATCGAACGGTGCGTCACCGTGTCACGCTCGAAGGACATCCACCGAACCTTTTTGTGTGTGTGAAAACAATCCTCGAATATTACTCAACTTTTTTTCCTGTGAAAGTTCTTGACGCTGCAATATTTCCATATATTTGAATTTAGCTCCAGTTCGTGTTTATTTGGATTTGGACGTTTTAGGTGCGCCCTAGTTTTTTTAATACTGATTTTGTGTGTGTGACTGAGAGAGAACGTGTGTATGTGTCCATATGTGTGTTGTGGCGGAAGGGCAATGTGGAGACGGTGTGCGTGTGATACAGACATAGAGAGGTGTGAATGTGCAAATGATCATGCATGAGTGAGACATAGACAGATGCCGATACGTTGTGTATACATGAGAGAACGGTCTTCTAGTTTAGGGCCTGTTTGTCTCCAATAAGTCACCTGACTTATAAGTCAGGTGACTTAAAATCAGTGACTTATAAGTCACGCCTGTTTGGTTGTCATCTGACTTATAAGTCACCTGACCACACCTTCCCACCTTGTTTTTTAATGTAAAGGTGATGGGACCCACGTAAAAAGGGGTGACTTATAAGTTTTAAGTTGGGGTGGAGCAACTTATGACTTATAAGTTGGGGTGACTTATAAGTTGGGTCCATTTGGCAAAATAAGTCACTTTTGCACTTTTCAACTTATAAGTTGGTGACTTATTTGGAACCAAACAGGGCCTTACTTGTGTGTGTGTGAGAGAGAGAGAGGGAGAGGGAGAGAGAGATAGAGAGAGGAGCATCCGTAACACAACAACCATCTCCCTCGATTCGTCCGTCCCTCGCACGGTCGCATGCAACACATGCATCAACGCACACATTTTGACACCCTCACATGGCCCCTACCCACCTCAAGGCCCGCACAATCTCTTCGTGAATACCCATTTCTCTCCTTAGGTTTGTTTTCTCTCAATATCTCTCTCTCTCTCTCACACACACACACAGAGAGAGAGAGAGAGAGACACGCAGCACAACACACACACACACTCCCCGAGCACACAATTCATCCCCATCCAAGGTTATACGGCGACCACTCTCGCTTGTGCTTCTTTGCACCCCAACATGCATAACACCTCAATATTCAAAGAGGGCATCGAGCAGATCGAAGATGGCGACCACACCGTGCTAGAGAATGCGGGGTCATTTGGAAGCAGGGTGATGTGACGACGGCTGACTGACTCCTCCCCCCACCCTCTCTCTCTCTCTCTTGCACAAAATTACCAATCCCTCTCTCCCCCACACAAAATTGTCAATCCCTCAACCCACGAGATCCTTCCCCTCTCGTCCATGTTTTTCCAGCTCTCTCATCAAACATGTTGTCTCTTCTCCTTCCACGTATACAGAATCCAGATGCACACGCATCTCATGTATATTACATGTATCCATCTTTCTCACAGACCTAACTTCTTCCTCTCTCTTTCTCTCTCTATCTCTCTCTCTCTCTGTCTCGTTAGGTTTGTCTCCTACTCTCTCGTCCACATACATACAATCTTTCCCGCCCTATCTGCTCCATCTTCAAAAGCTCTCTCTGCACGTTTCATTCACACATTGGGATATGTCAAAATGTTGCTTCTATAATGGCTGATGTAGAGTTATGGTTGTTTTTGTTGCATCCTACAAAGTAATAACTATGAAATGCATTTAGATTCTCATTTGACTGGGATTATGTGAGTTTGAGCATGTTGTGAAGTACTATAGACCTTGTATACATCTTGGGATTCGACAATGATTGTAACTATTGAATTGTATAGACCATTACATTCGAAGTCAATAGCCTAATATATTTATTTCACAATTTCAACAAATGATTAGTTCACTACAAACTAAGAAAACAAATGTGTACTCCCTCCATTTTTATTTAAGTCCGCGTATTAGCATTGGTCAAAGTCAAGTTTTGTAAACTCTCAGAAAGCTTATAACAAAAAATATTAACATATACAATAACAAATAAATACCATTAGATTCATTATTGAATGTACTTTCACATCATACATATTTGTTATGGTAAATGTTTATATTTTTCTATAAACTTGGTCAAACTTTAGGAAGTTTGACTTTGGTCAAACCTAATATGCAGAGTTTACTACTACTACTCGCTAGTTGCTTAGCCGAATCACTCAACACGCCACACGGGGAGTCCAGTGTCACAAAATTTTGAGGTCGGCGGGAAAATCTCCCGCGACCCTGATTCGAGCAGTGGGAAGTTACCATCATAGCCTTCGGAACAGGCCTACGGATGACGCTTGGTAGGGGGCTGTTTTCGTAACTTCAGGTTCACCCTACCCAGCCAACCCCACCCCGGCACCCAGAGTAGTACACCTGAATACTCCCCATTTTCTATCCCCACCGCAAAATAGACTTCTCCACGGCACCGCAGCCTTCGTGCTCCTCCCCTTTACATCGGCGCACTCGTCCACCGCAGCGCATCTGCCTCATCGACGACCTCGTACGCCGCACTGGAGCCGGTCCACCATCGTCGTCGTACACGGAGCCTCTTCCCCGGCATCGTCTTCCACGGTCTCGGATCTGCTTCCCGGAAGCCGACGCCAAGCGCAGAAGTACCACCGTCGTGGACAATGAACTGACTCCCGTTGCCGACCATGACTCACAGAGGCCGCCGCGACCATCGTTCTCCTCCTCGATTGGTAATGTGTGTATTGAATCACTTAGCAGTACATGTGCAGTTCCAATTTTGTTCATACCTACCCTTCAAATTTCCTGGGTGCTATTGTTCCCGTAAAAGTAATTGGTTATAGCCTCCATTGTCCAATAGAATATCAGCTTGTAATTGTGCGTCGCTCCTGTATCGCGCTGTGCTTGGGTAGGTTTTTCATCTGCAACCAGTAGTGTGGCAAATGATGGAAAGGTTTTTAGAACTAGCAAGATGCCCATGCGTTGCACGCATCAAGATGCATTTGTATGAGTAGTTTATCTTGTGGGAGAAAAGGATGAACGAGGGAAGGCCTTATTTGCAAATCTGGAGAGGGGTATGGGTATCTTTTTGCAAAATTCCCATTTGTTTCCTTCCTATCTGTCAGATATAAATCGGACGGCCTATATTGCAAGAAAAAAAGTATAGAGAAAAAAAGTAGACAGTAAAGGAAGTAGAGATAAATATTAAATGTAAAATAAATATAACAGTAGAGAAGAGAGTAGAGATAGCATGTTGAGATTTTTAAAGCGCCGCGCGTTGCGATTCTGTTGGAGATGCTCTAACATGGCAGACGAGTGCTTTAATGTTGCCCACAAGATGCGCGAGTATTACTAGTAGTATATTTTTCTTGCCATGTTGAGATTTTAAAACCACGAGTGCGAACATGCAGAGGAGCAATGAAGACCAAACACGGGATATTCGGGACATCTTCAAGGAGCGTGGCAAGTTAAAGAGGAGCTGCACCGAACCTGTAAAACGAGCTTTGGTAAGTAACACCCTTTCAATTACTTTCGTGTAGCCTCGTGTTCTTCGATGTGTATATGTTGTAGTTTCTGTTTCTCTTAAGCGTGGTGTTCTTCGATGTGTAATAAGAAGAGTCTTAATCGTCCTAATGCTTTCGTTTTTAGCTTGATGTAGGAAGTGGGTGTTCTCACCTTGTAGTCTGTTTTTATTTTTTTTCCTTTTGAATTCACTTCTCTGAGTTCTGTTTATCTGGCTTCTACTAAATGGATCTAGTTTGCTCTGAGTATTGATCTAAAAAAGAAGTAACTTCATGTCAGGATGCAGTTCCTGCGAGGAGGGAAGTATGGTCAACCTCGAGATCATGTTTCCAAAATGAGGCTGGATTACACACAAGGTGCCAATTCCCTAATGATGTTGGATTACACACAAGCCAGGTGGAGTCGTTAGCTGTTCGTGTCCTCGTGGCATTAGTAAAGGCTGAAAGAAAGCGTGTAGCAGCCCTTGAGAATGTAGCTGAGTTCCTGAAGAAGCAAAAAGAGCAATCAGATGCTCTCTTCACCCAAGCCAAACAAGAGATGGAAGAAGCCAGAAATAAGCTAGCAGAGGCAGAGCAGGCTAGGCGTCTCCTGCTATCTAAAACTGTTGTCAATACAAAAATTCCTTCATAATAGCTAGGTTCAAATGTTTGTCCAGTCAGCATGCCTGTTGTGATGTCCGTGCATCTACTGATGTGGCACAAAATGTATTTTTTCGGGTCATGTAATAACAGCAATTACTTTCCAAACAATAACAGACGAAGCATTGGACATGGTATAGTTCACGCGCAAGCCCGACATTCCAAGTTCAACTTCCACATCAAACTCATGTTCATAGATATCTGCACATTCATACATAATGTCCACAACCATGATTCACTTCAAAGCCAAAAAAATGTGAGGAGAGTTATAAATAAAGAAAATCCTCTACTAGTTCCTGCTACCAGTGCGAGCACAACAAGTCAAGACCATGCGTAAATTAATTATATTTTAGTCATTTTTTGTGTTTTAAAATGCTTGCCGGCTCGCGGAAGGACGTGTTGCCGGCACACGCGCATATTCAATGAACGCGGGCGAGGCAATCTTAAGCTGGTTGCACGCGGCAAGGAGGCATGCTCAGCCGAGCCTGCAGCAAGTGCGGCCCTCTTGGCCGACGCGCCGGTTCAATGCCTGCTCTATGAGAGGTCGCGTCCATGTCAGAGCAATTACGCGGCGACGAGGCGTGCTCAGCTGACTATTCCTACAAAGGTGCTCCACCACATAACCGGTACCCACGAATGCAGCAATCGTGCATCTAGCATTTTAGGGTTTATTTGTTAACGTCACCTTTATGTAACACTCATGTGTGCGAGACAGCCAGAGGCCGACTGCGTGCGTGCGCCTCTTCTCTTCTTATATGTACTCCACCGTTTGTCTGGTGTCCAAAAAATTATAATAACTACTAGCAATGTGCCAATGTGTTCCCACATGATCAAAATAGATTAATACATATTCACCGATTTGATAGAAAAAAAGTCTAGTTTTGAAATACGTATATCACTAAAAATATGTTATGTTTCACTCAAAATATATTCCTTTGGCAGTTTTGATGAGATAAGGGAGGAATGTTGTTGGTTTCAAGATTCGAGAAGTGGTATATGTCTAATTTCTACTCTTACAAGCAAGATGCCAGTGCGTTGCACGGAACATCAAGATCTTGTGGGAGAAAAGGATGAATGAGGGAAGGCCTTATCTGCAAATGTGGTGAAGTGTGCGGGTAAATTGCCATATTTTCCTTCCTATCCATCAGATATAAATCGGACGACCTACATTGCAGGATGGCAGGCCACCATCATCACCAACTCTATTTTTTATCCCTACTCTTATAAAAAGCATTGTCGGTGATTATCATGTGCCTGCCATCCTGCAATATAGGCCGTCCGACCTATATCTGACGGATAGAAAGGAAACTATGGCAATTTTGCAAAAAGATAACCACACCCCTCTCCACATTTGCAAATAAGGCCTTCCCTCGTTCATCCTTTTCCCCCACAAGATAAACTACTCATACAAATGCATCTTGATGTTCCGTGCAACGCATGGGCATCTTGCTAGTTGTTGCAAAAAGCCCATGTGTGTGTGATAGAGGGAGAGTGGAGGAGGACGGAGTGCATGTGTGACAAAGACACAAGGAGTGTGTCTGAGATAGGTATTAGCTTAAAATGAAGCGATAGTGTGTGTGTGCATGATCGAGAGGGCGTGTCTCAACAAGGGAAGAAAAATCTACATAGATACAAGGAGCGGGGGAGAGACATGTATGCGATGGTGGAAGCACGAGTGTGCGGGTGTATAAACCTATCTAGAGGCTAGCTAGTCAATAAATGTTTGTGAGAGAAATACAAGTCGGGGTGCTAAAGCCAGAGTTTTGTGTGTGTGTGAGAGAGAGACGGTAGTTGGGAAGGGGAGTGGAAGCAGGGGTTGTGTGTGTGTCTGTGAGAGAGAGAGAGGAGACGGTAGTCGGGGTTGTCTGATTGGTAAACAAATGAATAATGTCAGTCTGGGATGGAGACGAAAAGGAGACCGCAACAAATGGTGTGTCTACAGGGGAGAGAGAGAGAGTAATTTTAGTGGTATGAGTCATATATAGAGACATAGAGGGTGTGTGAGAGAATCCCATAGAGAGAAAGACAAAGTTAAAGACGAGTGGAGACTGTGTGTGTGGCGGTGAAATAGAAAGCTTAGGTACCGAGTGATACCAGAGAACAGTAGAGACATGAGAGATAATGAAAACCGTGTAATGTATAATGATAGGGAGAGTGTGACACTTCTCAAGGGAGACGTCGAGAGACCATGTTTGCGAGGATAGGAGAAACATGAAGTGATCGTGCGGGTGAGCTGGAGAAAAGAGAGTGATAGCTACCTGAAGGGCCATGCATGCGAGAGAGATGGGCGTGAAAGGAGTGAACAAAAAAGGGATTCAAATATTTGAATTCGAGATGATGATACATGTAATCCATACTCGAACCAAAATTGATCTATCAAACATGCATACTCATATGAATTCACACACATCTATGTTATTTAATATGTAGATATTACTGATCCATACATTTTAGTAGAACATAATTTGGTTAATTTTTTTGAATTCAACCTTAAGATTTCGAGATTGTTGTATTTGTAAATCATATTACACATATAAAGGAGCAGAATTCTTTGTTGTGCTTTTGAAAGTATAGATAAAAAATGATGTATATAGAATGTAATTCCAATTGAAAATCGATCCCGCCCAAAAAAATAGAATACAAACGGGATTCGAATTGAGTTGGCACGGTAAAGTGCACTCTGCAAAATTTTAACGAAGCGGGAAAAGTCGCAGTAACCGCCCGAAACCAAAATCTACGGGATGGAAATCACTACTGCCTATCCCTGCCACGCAAAGCCTATCTACTAGATTTCTATAGGTTTCGATAGGGGTAGGTTTGTAATTTCACCCAAACGTGACGTAACCGCCTCTCACCCGGATTCGTACACGGTGGGCACCAAAACACAGTGTGTCCTCTGCCGAAATCGACTCCCTCCCCGATTGATATTCATACACGGTGGGTGCCAAAAACAAACTCTCGTCGGCAAATATTCGGTGTATGCGAGATTACCGTCGATCCCCAACCGACTAATGTTGTTGTGATGTAGTAGAAATTTGAAACGAGGGCTAAGTTTGTAAATTTCCTCGCATTTGAGACAAGCGCGCCTTGAATACATGGTTCCCCCTTACTCTCTACCTCCCTTCTCCCCATTTGTACTCCATGGGCGCCAAAACACCCTCTCCACCCCACCCTCCTCCGTCCGCCGCTGTCCGCCACCCCATCCACCGCCGTCCTCCTCCACCATGCCGGAGCTGATACCCCGACGCCGCCGTCCATTACAAGAGATAGACCTCTCTCATCCACGGCTTCGGACCGGGATCCTTGCATCCCGTCCTCTCGCTTCATCCCCGCCGTCGTCCACCTTGCCGGCGCCGCTCCTATGACCATCTCGTCCACCGCGCCCCGCCGCCACCATCTACCCTCCTAGATCTGCTTCCACGTCACTGACAGCCATCGCTACCACAGCACCGTCAAATTCTCAGCAGATGTGTACATGGCGCCGCACCAAAGGCGGTACTCTTTTGTATCTGCTCAACTTATTTATCGCAACAAGAAAATTGATCGCCACTGTTTTACTCTAATTTCTTGTCTTGGTTGCGAAGTTGCCTTTGTCCGGTTTGCACCTTCAGATCCACCATGGCACGCTCAACACTATACTCCCAATGCTTATGGTTTTCCCCTTTTATATTCCACACTAGTTAAATCATAGTAGACTAAATTTCAAAACTGGGTCAGTCGATTTTTCAGAGCTCGCCGGAGTTTGCCGGTGCGATCGAAGGGGTTCGGGTGGTTGTGGGGCCTCACCAAACGAAGAAAACTCAACGCGGGTGGGGGTTGGGGCGAGGGCGGGGGTGTCTGAGGAACACAGGAGGTGGGGGCCGGTGGTCCGGCCGGCGGCCCGTGTGGTGTTCTGTATGGGAAGAATCAGAGACGAGGAAGAAGAAGGGTTAGGAGACGTAGGATCTTCATCCAACCGGCTGAAATGGTTGAGAGACAGCTTGGAGTTGCATTCTTAATGCGCTCTGGTTCATCATGTGTGGGCACTATGCAACCAACATTTTATTATCCAAAATCTGCTTGCTCTTCTTTACCATGTTCCTCTTCCGTTCTTCTTTAATATGTACTCTCTCCATTCCTAAATACAAGTCTTTGTATAGATTCCACCATGGACTACATATGGAGCCAAATGAGTGAATCTACACTCTAAAATGTATCTGGATACATCTGTATGTGATCCATAGTAGAAATCTCTACCAGGACTTATATTTTGGAACGGAGGGAGTATGATAGTAGTGCAGTATGTTCCTTGTACTGAAGATGAGAAGGGACATTTGTAGTGTAGAGGTCTATACGGTCGGTTGTGATGGAAACTTTGAGCCTCTTTGATTCATAGGATCTTGTAAACATACGAATAGGATTTGTAGTGGCCTGCCCACTTGAATCCTATAAGAATAGCAAGGAAATGCGGGGAGCTGTGTCACCTTTGAGAGTTACACTGATATTAACAGTACCGCACCTTAACTTGAAGATAGTTGGTATCCGAAGCCTTTCTAGCCATACCGGCAATACTAGCACATATATTCCAGCAAGTTCCACTTTGTTGAATTTACTCTGATGCTTAAGGTTTTCCCGTTATATCTACACTTCGATCTGTGTAGCTACTTTGTGTCGCACTAGCAGCAGTCCACTCTTGAAGCTAAACACTGCAATGACTTACAAAATTGGCACCAAGGCATTGAGTGCCATTCTGGATGCAATGAAACTCATACGCTACCCACCCACTACTAGGGAAAAGCCTGTACACAGAATCTTATCAGCAGCGCGCTTTAAAATAAGGCGTTGCTGCTAATTAGCAGTAACGAGCTCAAGAATAACTCGCTGCTGAAATAAATATAGAAGTAGCGCGCCAGCTCAAAGACGCGCAACTGCTATAATTCCCACGAGGCCGCCGCGAGGCTAGCTATAGCAGCAACGCATTATAACGACGGGCGCTACTGCTACTTAGCATAGTAGCAGCGCATTTCGCCAATAAGCGCCACTGCTAAGTTTACTACATAAATTTAGTCCCACCTCGCTCCGTGAAGAGAGTTTCTACCACCTTAAATATGTTACTTCTCAAACTTTGACAAGCACTTGGTCTTCATTGAACTCTATGTGTAGAATTTGTGGCTGCAATATGAGTCTTCACTTGTTCCTAAACCGGTGAGGACTCATATTGACAAATCAGATTGTACACAAAAAGATCGTTGATGATCAATGTATTTTTGATACATTGAACTATAAGCCTATTTTTACATGCTGACACATAGCAGTAGTGCTTCTTTGTGAAAGGCGCTGCTGCTATGTAGTTTAGCAGTAGCGTCTTTCTCTATAGTGCGCTACTGTTAAGCCATTCCATCTCCCACCCTATCTCCTCTATCTGATCCACTCACAATCACACACTCACTGGATCCCTCTCAATCCCCCGCGTCGGTCCTCCCCCGTTGCCCCTCCTCCCTCTGTGCCGCCGTCACCTCCTCCTCCTTGCTGGACTCGGTACCGGCCTCCTCCTAGGTCCTCCCTCTCCACTCGTTGCTGGCCGGTCCCTCCTCGCTCTGCCTTCCTCCTCCGTCCTCTCTCCACTGGCCGCCGGCCGGCCCCTCCTCGCTCCGCCTTCCTGCTCCGTCCTCCCTCCACTGGCCGCCGGCCGGCCCCTCCTCCTCCTTGCTGGACTCGGTACCGGCTTCCTCCTCCGTCCTCCCTACATTTTGATTTAGTTGATTTAGTAGGCTAGTTGATTTAGTTGATTTAGAACATTTTGATTTAGTTGATTTAGTAGGCTAGTTGATTTAGTTGATTTAGAACATTTTGATTTAGTTGATTTAGTACGCTAGTTCATTTAGTTGATTTAGAACATTTTGATTTAGTTGATTTAGTAGGCTAATTCATTTAGTTGATTTAGTATGCACCATTTTCATTTAGTTGATTTAGAACATTTTCATTTAGTTGATTTAGTTACTTTTTGGCAAAATGTAGGTGGTACCTTGTCATCTAATATGTTATTGGATCTAAGGATTATAATTGTCCATCAAATTGCTTCTCGCAGAAGAACCAAAAATATCTCATGCTACTGTTTTTCTTTCCTATGAAGTGGATCGTTAATCCTTTGCTCATATTGCTTTAGGAGAAATGGCGCCACCACCACCACCACTATGTCGACTGTGCAAGTCAAGGTGCGCCAACAACCTTGCAACTGGCAAGCTGTTCGACATCTACTTCCAGCCGGGTTTTCATCATGCGGCGGTAAGAAATTAGATGAAATGTAATAACTATTTTATTTTTAGTGTTGGCATTACTGCATCGTGTCATTTTGCTTATATTACACAGATCGTCCCATGCAATGTGAGGTTGAATTTCAACAAGCTGATAGGAGACACTCTGACATTTGAGGCTCCTGGGGGCCGTACACTATGGAGGTCGAGAAAGGACGCAATATATCGCAGATTGGAGGAGATGGATGGGCCCGTTTCGTCGCTCGCATGCGTCTTACTGGTGGTGAGTTGATCAGCTTCTCCTTCAGAGCAGAAAGACCCAAGCTGGCTGTCATTTATCTCAACCTGGTGGAAGAGGATGAAGATGACGAAGATGATGAAGATGAAGAAGATAATGAGGACCCACTCGATGAAGATGATGAGGACCCACTTCATGAAGCCATCGTAGCTCAAAGAACAAGGCTGAGCGAGGAGGAGGTGTCCAACCTGTGGGACATAATTCCGCCACATGCTAACTTTGTCGGGGTGCCCTTCGTGACCCGCCTGACAAATACCATGGTTGATCGACATGATATGGTATGTTATACCTACAAATGCAAATTATCCGATGAAATACTTAGTGTACAGTCCAATGATATGGTATGTTGTGTGGAATCTAGTTGATGATATGTTTTAGTTTAGAGTTCGATCACATTGCTTATTAGTGTAGAATCTAAGGAAACTATTAATAGTGTAGATAATCCATATGTACTTATTTGCGAGGCTATTTATTAATTGAAATGTTTTTCTTATTCCGAAATTGGCAAAGAGCATATCTGTGAGTTATGGTATCGATCCTGATGAAGAAGGCTAAGCTGGACTACGCCTTACTACAAGGGGCTCCGTCACAACCTGTACTTACCGTGTGGACACGGACGGTCGCACACACTTAAACTCGGTTGGGTGGATGAAATTCCTTGATGGAAAGAATCTTCGTGTTGGACAGGCCATCCTAATTACTATCAGGAACACCAACCGCCCAGGCTTGAGGATGATGATTGTCTTCGATATCATCTAGAACTACATATGTGTGTGTGGCTATATCATCTAGAACTACATATGTGTGTGTGGCTATATCATCTAGAACTACATATGATGATCGTCGTCGATATCATGTAGAACTACATATGATGATCGCCGTTGATATGACCTTGTACTGCTTGAGGATGCATGTTGACTATGCATTAAATTGTTATCTAGTACTCCCTTCGTTCCAAATTACTCGTCGTGGTTTGAACTAAAACCACGACGAGTAATTTGGAACGAAGGGAGTACTACCCAGTAATGGTTTATGAATTTGATATCTACTAGCAGTACCTAGTATCTAGTATCTGAAAGGGAAACTGAAAGGGAAAGGGGTACGGTGGGAAAATGATGAAAGATATAGCAGTAGCGAGGGACTGCGAAATCGCTACAGCTTAGTAATAGTAGCGCGTTCATAAAAAGTGCTGCTGATATCGTCAACTGTAGTAGCGCGGGTACGGACCGCGCTACTACTATAAGTTAGCTGTAGCGCCTTATTAGTAGCGCGGCCACCCACGCTGATGCTAGCCTCAAAACCCGCGCTACTACTAGGGTTTTCTCTAGTAGTGACCTGTTGATTCTTGTTCAGAATATGATCCTAATGACTATTCTAACCTCGAGGAGTCAAAGGCAGATGGCCTATCCTGTTCACCCATCAATGTGCCTATTCTAATTTGGCAATGTTTTATTGATTGCGGATATCTTGCATATTGTCGGTGTCAAAACCGGCGGATCTCGGGTAGGGGGTCCCGAACTGTGCGTCCAGGCCGGATGGTAACAGGAGACAAGGGACACAATGTTTTACCCAGGTTCGGGCCCTCTTGATGGAGGTAAAACCCTACGTCCTGCTTGATTAATATTGATGATATGGGTAGTACAAGAGTAGATCTACCACGAGATCAAGGAGCTAAACCCTAGAAGCTAGCCTATGGTATGATTGTTGTATGATGAAGTTGTCCTACGGACTAAAACCCTCCGGTTTATATACACACCGGAGAGGGTTAGGGTTACACAAAGTCGGTTACAATGGTAGGAGATCTTGAATATCCGCATCGCGAAGCTTGCCTTCCACGCCAAGGAAAGTCCCATCCGGACACGGGACGGAGTCTTCAATCTTGTATCTTCATAGTCCTGGAGTTCGGTTGAAGGTATACTCCGGCTACCCGAACACCCCCTAATCCAGGACTCCCTCAGTAGCTCCTGAACCAGGCTTCAATGATGACAAGTCCGGCGCGCAAATTGTCTTCGGCATTGCAAGGCGGGTTCCTCCAAATTCTTCATAAAAGTTTGTAAACACCAAGAGTAGTGTCCGGCTCTGCAAAATAAGTTTCCACGTATTGCCACAGAGAGAATAATATTAACACAAATCTAAACTGCTGACGTATTCCATAGCGTGACATCACACTACGGCCAAGCCTTTGTTCGAATCATTTTTGCTTTTCCACCTCAGCGTGTTTTGCGAGGCGGTTTCCTTGGCACGTCTTGTCAAAGCAGAGATCGTGTCCCCTTTATTTACGGGATTCTCATCAATACGGACGTGGGTAACCCAATCATGCCCGTTAGCATGTTTTCTCGATTAAAGGCGAGTCCCAAACAGTTACGGGGAGGGCTCCTGGTATTCAACCTCTTATAAAGCGACCAAGGCCTTGCTCCTTTCCTCCAATCTCAAAACAAGTTCGCCTGTCGCCTCGAGTTCCAACACCCTAGGCTCCAGATTCGAGGTGCTTCGGACCTTTGACAATATCCGGTTCCGACCTTCAAGGCCGGTGGATGCCCTCCTCCGTCACGGAGGAGGATGTGCTAAGGTTGAGAGAGGCTAAGTTTTTGACGGCTGAAATTTCGCATAGGTTGCCTGCTCAAAGGCAGGCTATTCCCAGTCCCCAGCCTGGTGAGAGCGTAGTGTTCATGTCTCACTTCCTTCGGGGTTTAGGCTTCCCGATGGATCCCTTCGTGAGGGGGCTGATGTTCTATTATGGGCTGGAATTTCATGACATAGCTCCGGAGTCCATCCTCCACATTTCCTCATTCATCGTTGTGTGCGAAGCATTCCTCCATGTTACTCCTCACTTCGGATTATGGTCAAGACTTTTGGAGTGGAGCCGAAGATGATCGAGGGACGGCATGCAGAGTGCGAAGGTGCTGTCATAAGTAAGAATGCTGATGCTCCATGGCCCGAGGGCTCCTTTCAAGAGGAGCTCGGCTTGTGGCAACGAGAGTGGTTCTATATCACCGCTCCCAGGAGCGCCAAGTGGGTGGCGCCTCCTGCCTTTCGCTCGGGCCCCCACCATGGCTAGCGTCATGGGTCAACAAAGGATTAGATTGGGGGTTATCCAAAGACGTGCCCCTGTTGCAGGGCCGCATTAGGGATCTCTTAGAAAGAGACCTCAACCTAGTCAAGGTGACGCAGGCATGCTGATTCGCTGAACATTGCCCGACAAACGTCGCTCCCTTCGTCTGTGGGAGTTTAATCCGGAGGGACTACGACCTCTCCAGCATTTTATGGGCGCAACGCCCGTGGAGATGTATAAAATGTTCTCCGGATCATAAGCAATGTGTCCGGATTTGACCGAGGACGCAGGTTTAAGCTGCAAATCGCCCGAATACTCAAGTGAGTAACCTTGTGCCCGGACTCGCTATCCGTAAAATTGTCATAAACTCGCCCCTAAAAGAGTTGTCCTTTTAAACAGGAGTGGGTAGCAAAGGCGAAGCTGATCAGGTGTCTGGCTCCCCTTCCTAAGACCAGGCCGGATCCCATGCTAGTCAGGATGTTGAAGTTCGTGCCTTTGGAGGGAAGTGAGGAGGAGGACAAGGAAACTATGGCCTCCTCGAATGAGGCTGCTCCAAAGGGAGGAAACGACAATTCCTGTCCTAGGGGGAAGAAGAGGGCCGCCTCTGATGACCCGGAGACCATGGCCTCAAAGCGGGGGAAGAAGTCCTTGTCAAAGGGTCCGGCGCCGGGGAGATCCTCGGCCGAACTACGCCCCCAAAGGGATCAGCCCTCAACGAGCCGTAAGTAGAGAAAGATTTTCCTTTAGAGGATGAGAGAAATCCTTACTTTTTATCTAAGAAGATTAACCGAAATTTTACCTTGTAGCTCGGACCTCAGCCCTTCTCAGCAGAGCTCGTCTTCGGGGGATCTTCTTCCGGAGATGATGGAGAGTGGAACGCCTCCCCCTGCCATACCGCCTAGCGAGGCGGGCGACCCTGAGGTGTCGTCGCGGAGGGTTTCTCCGAATCCGGTAGGGGTGGAAGGTAGCCATATGGCCCCCCAAGGTTCTCCGCATCCTGCCTTCGATGGAGGTCATAGGACGAGTCCGGCACCATATGGTGCGCGGTCGGAGGAGCTGATGATTCTGCTGGGGCGAGCTTCTATCTCAGAGGAGCACCGTGCATTGATGGGTACGGTGATTGGAAGGATTTCGTCCACGGAAAGCGGATTGCACGAGGCCGTCAGAAGTTTGCTGACGGGTTTTGAGGTACGTTTGATAATGTACTTCTTTGTCAGTTGCGCATAAACAAGATGTGCCCTGTGTAGATAGTAGCCCCTGAGACTCTGTGTGTTGTCAAAATTGACGGCGCGCAGAGGATCATAATCCCAGGTCTAATTTTCGCCTTTGTATATAGGTGGCGAAGTGTCCGGAATCGAGCCGAACTGATGATTTTGCCGAACTAAAGCGGTAACTTGACGAGGCAGATGCCGACATCGCGCTCATCAACGAGCGACTTGATGATGCTCAAGGTATGCAATTCCTCGGGCGGCATCTGGTAAGAGAAGCTTTTATGCCAGTATCTTACAATGTGTGTGCTTGACGCAGATGGTGTGGCCTCCATGGAGAGTCTCCGGGCGGAACTTGCCCGAGCTAAGGAACAAGCCAGGACAAGTGATGCGGCTGCCGAGAAGGCACTTGAAGAGCTGAGAGCCGAACAGGCTGCTCACTACCGAAGCAAGAAGGAGATGGCCGAGATGGCCGTGAAGTTAAAAAGCGCTGCTGACCGTTGCAAGTGTCTTGAGAAAGAAGACCGGGCGAGACAAACGGACTTAGAGAAGGCTGTTGTTGATGCCAAGGACGCTCGCTCTGCGATGAGAGCTGCGAAGGAGGAGCTGCGTCAGGCCGGACAGATTGCGGTTGGAAAGCCCTTTATGCTGCGGAGGAAGTTTGGCGATCCGAAGTTTGCTCCGTTGGACCGGATGTGGAGTGCGAAGGACACCTATCTGGATTTGGCAGCGAGTGCTGCTGATGCGACCGAACACTTTCGAGATCAAGAAGATCGCAAAGTGGAAAGGCTTTTCTGATCGTAGTTCCACAATCCACAACGTCCACTGGCAGTGGACGATCGTCTGGCTCAATGGGCCGAACTGAATAGATTGTCCGAACTCGCCATGAAGTACGTTATGGGTCATCTGTGGCCGGGGAGATCGGAGCCGAAGAGTTATTTTGGCTTGGTGCAGCAATTCCTTGGCGTGGTGCCACGTATCGATGCGATGAAGAGGTCAGCATGCATAGAGGGCGCACGGATGTCTCTTGCCCATGTCAAGACATACTGGGCAGAGATGGAGACCACCGTTGTTGCATCCCGATATTCGGACCAAAGCCGAGTACCCTCCAAGCACTATTTTCAAGAAGTCCTTGAAGGCACTCGTGTAATAGAGACATAGTGCTCGAAGGATGCTATGTTCTGATAACATATGTAATTATGAAGCAATATTTTGATGAATTGTAGTAGCCTTTTATACTTGTGCCTGCAAGTATGTGGAACACCTCCTGTGCGGCCGTTTTAAGATATACATACAAAATCTAAAAGATGGCAGTCGTTGGCTTCAACCCCCACGCACATAGTGTGGGGGTGCTCGCAGAAGGCGCATTTTCACACTTAATCCAACGTCTTGGTCTTACAAAGGAGGTGATAGCGCAGCGAGCTAGGCAACCGGACTATAATGCTTTAACACTTTCACTTAGCCATAGGAGCTTGACAATGGGACTATTTAGGTAGCCCCTGGTGGCAACTGCGCTCGCCCCAATTCGGGGCGCGTATGTGCCTGGCCGGGAAACGGCCCTTCGTTAATGCGGGGGAATCCTATTGATTCCGGAGAGTCATCGAGTGGTTGACCAGTCTCACACCACATCATGACAGTCGGTTTTCGACTTTCTCTACTGAGGTGCTCGCCTAGCCGAACCAGGGCACAATCGCAGTAGTTCTCCCGGTGCCGCCTTAGCCGATAGAGCGGAACG
Source organism: Triticum aestivum (assembly GCF_018294505.1). NCBI lineage: Eukaryota > Viridiplantae > Streptophyta > Magnoliopsida > Poales > Poaceae > Triticum > Triticum aestivum. Next base: position 292,407,908 of record NC_057803.1, on the reverse strand, counting down.
TAAGGCGGCCGAACACAGGAGCCGGGCAACCCAACATTTGACCGAAATCATGACTCGGAGCTGATGCATATAAGGCCAAACTCGCGACGCCGAACACTCCCTAAGGTATTCGGTCTTTATGAGAGCGGGCTAAGTAACGCTCTAAGGTATAAGCCCCTAGTGTCCAGGTACGCGCAAGAATTCTGACGTGGCCACATGCCAAGACGCCAGCCTCCTCCTTGGTCATAGAACTAGGGGATGTGTATCAACAAGAGACAGTAAAAAAGGTTTACGCAGGGTCTTAATCTGAAAAGAATCCTTGGAACGGGTCCCTACTGCACGTCTGCGCCTGTGTCTCCATTGTGCTGTATCCTGGACGGGCGCAGTACGACGTTCATCTGTAAAAAAAGAGAGCAACTAAGTTGAAAAAGGGGCGTGCCGAACAAAAGTTATATGAAATAAACAAAGTGTAAAGTAAAATATGGAAAATTAAGCTTTATTGTCTCTTATTTTATACGTGTGAAGCCCCTAGTGCAGGGGTATATGGCCACTAAGCCTTTATCAACGATACTTTTGTGCCGGACTCGTCTATCCGTGTCCGTGGTCTTAATGACCTGTTCCGATGTTCTGGCTGGTGTAGCCATTGTATTGTGGGGCTGTTAAAGCGGCCGCACAATCCTCCGCTTGGGGAAGGCGCCCTTACTGCTTCCCCGTTAAGGAGATGATGCCGCGTGGACCGGGGATCTTATGCGTAAGAGATGCATAATGTAGTATTGCGTTAAAGCTGGCGAAAGCTTCGCATCCTAGCAGTGCTTGATAGCGAATTGAGAATGGGACAATGTGGAAAGTCAGCTTTTCGTGACGGAAGTTATCGGCAAAGCCGAAAATAACCTCGAGCCGGAGAAAACCCATGCAATGGGTGTCCGGACCTGGTGTTACTCCTTGAAAGGAGGTTTTGCTGTGGCGAATTCTTTTTGGGTCGATCCCCATGTGGCGGATTGAGTCCTGATATATTAGGTTGAGTCCGCTGCCATCGTCCATAAGGACATTTGAAAACTGGAGTCCGCCAATTATTGGATCGAGTACCAGGGCAGTCCAGCCTGGGTTCCTGATACTTCTAGAATAATCCAGATGATCGAAGATGATTGGTTTTGACAACCAGTGGCGGGATTCCTTTGGGATAGACCGTGGGGCGCGTACCTTTATGGGCGCCGCACGTTTTGTTATGTGGAGTAAGTTTACTATTTTTACTTCTTGTGGGAAATTCTTTTGTTTCCTGGTGCTCTGCTTTTGGGGTTCGTCCTCGTCTTCGCTTGGTGTATCGAGCCCCTTGTGTTCGGCGTTGAGTCTGCCGAATAGTTTGAAAACCCAACAATCTCTGTGGGTATGGTTAGCAAGCTTTCCGGGAGTACTGTGTATTTGACATATCCTATCCAGGATTTTGTTTAGGTTGGATAGGTCGTCTTTGTTATCTTGGAGGGTCGGCTTTTTCTGATTCGGTCGTGAGCTTTTGAATCCGGCATTGACTGCCGTGCTCTTCGGACTTTTTTCCTTAGTCCGGCGACGGTCCTTATTGCGTCGTGGTTTTCCGTTTCCATCCCTAGTTTCAGATGTACTTGGGTCGCTGGTGCTGCATCTTGCCAACCAGCTATCCTCTCCTACACAAAAGCGGGTCGTGATGTTTGTTAGTGCGGCCATTGTTCTTGGCTTTTCTTGGCCGAGGTGTCTGGCGAGCCATTCGTCTCGGACATTATGCCTGAAAGCTGCTAAGGCTTCAGCGTCCGGACAGTCGACTGTTTGATTCTTTTTAGTAAGAAATCTATTCCATAATTGCCGAGATGACTCTCCGGGCTGTTGAGTTATGTGACTAAGATCGTCTGCATCCGGAGGGCGGACATAGGTCCCTTGAAAATTAGCTCGGAAAGCGTCTCGAGCTCTTCCCAACTTCCGATTATGTTTTCAGGAAGGCTTTTAAGCCAATGCCGGGCTGGCCCTTTAAGCTTGAGGGGTAAGTATTTTATGGCGTGGAGGTCATCTCCTCTAGCCATATGTATGTTGAGGATATAATCCTCGATCCAGAATCCAGGGTCTGTTGTTCCATCATATGCCTCTATGTTTACGGGTTTGAATCCCGCTGGAAATTCATAATCCAGGACCTCATCGGTGAAACATAGGGGGTGTGCGGTACCCCTGTATTTGGGGGTGCCGTATTCTAATAATGGCTTTATTGCATTGCTCACGAGAGCTTGCTTTCTTGGCCCGTAAATGGACCTGGCTGGGCCATGATGCGAACCCTTAAGTGGGTCGCATACCGGATTAAGTGCGGCGCTGCTTGCCGCTTTAAGCTGGCCCTGGGGTCGTCTATCCGACCATGTGGCTTTCTTACTTTTTGAATGCGAGGGCTCTAAGGCCTCCTCGTCGAATTCAGGCAGTAGTTTTCTCCTCGGATAGCTTTTAGTGCAGCGACTGCCGCCGTATTTGTCTGCGTTATTGATTACTTTACTCCATCTGATCCTGAGTGCATCTTCCGCAGTCTTTAGCTTCCGCTTCTGCTTTTTCAGGCTGCGTGCAGTTGCAACGAGCCGTTTGTGGAGGTTCTTCTGCTTCGTGGGCTAGTCCGGCGTAGGGTCGTCCGGAATGCCATTTTCGTCGGGGGAGGAATGTTCGGTTTCTCTATCTGGGTTTTCTTGTTGGGACGGTTGCTCTGAGGCATGCTCGTTGTCTACCAGCTCATCCTGCTCTATGGCTGGATCTTTATCGAGGCGGGGCTTAGGTCGGCATTTATGCCGACGCTTTGATTGTTTTTTGAGAGATCGATCCCCCTCCCTGTTTTCCTCGTTGTTGCTTCCTTTAGGGGTATCCACCATATACACATTGTGGGATGAGGTGGCTGTCCAATGCCCTATAGGCGTTGGTTCTTGGTTGTCTCCTGCATCGTCGTCCATACCGTCGATGTCTTCGGAGTCGAAGTCGAGCATGTCGGTTAAGTCATCGTCCGTATCCCAACCTTGCTGACCGTAGTCCGGCCAAGGCTCTCCTGATAAAGAGAGAGACTTTAGAGAATTCAGGATGTCACCGAAGGGCGAGTGCTGAAAGATGTCCGCGGCGGTGAACTCCATTATCGGCGCCCAATCAGATTCGATCGGCGGGGGTGCGGGGGGCACGGAGTTCGGAGAGGAATCCGGCTCTTCGGAGTCACGGGCAATGCAGAGTGCGGGGTTGGAGTTCGGCTCGATCGCCCCTGAGATCGCAGCCCCTGAGGCAGCGTCTAACCGCTGATCCTCGATCGGCGCAGTAGGCTCCGAATCAATGGTCGGAACCGGTGCGTGTGCGGCCTCCAAAGCGCTGCTCGGTGGCAGAGCTATATCATGCCCATCGAGACAGTGCGGCGCGCTTGGCTGTGGCTCGAATCCGTCGAAGATCAAGTCCCTGCGGATGTCAGCCGTGTAGTTTATGCTTCTAAGCCTGACCTGATGGCCAGGGGCATAGCTTTCGATCTGGTCAAGGTGGCCAAGCGAGTTGGCCCGCAGTGCGAAGCCGCCGAAGACGAAGATCTGTCCGGGGAGAAAAGTCTCACCCTGGACTGCATCATTATTGGTGATCGAAGGAGCCATCGGGCCTAAAAGCGACGACACAGAGGAACTCTCAATGAAAGAACCAATGTTGGTGTCAAAACCGGCGGATCTCGGGTAGGGTGTCCCGAACTGTGCATCTAGGCCGGATGGTAACAGGAGACAAGGGACACAATGTTTTACCCAGGTTAGGGCCCTCTTGATGGAGGTAAAACCCTACGTCCTGCTTGATTAATATTGATGATATGGGTAGTACAAGAGTAGATCTACCACGAGATCAAGGAGGCTAAACCCTAGAAGCTAGCCTATGGTATGATTGTTGCATGATGAAGTTGTCCTACGGACTAAAACCCTCCGGTTTATATAGACACCAGAGAGGGTTAGGGTCACACAAAGTCGGTTACTATGGTAGGAGATCTTGAATATCCGCATCGCCAAGCTTGCCTTCCACGCCAAGGAAAGTCCCATCCGGACACGGGACGGAGTCTTCAATATTGTATCTTCATAGTCCTGGAGTTCGGCTGAAGGTATAGTCCGGCTACCCGAACACCCCCTAATCCAGGACTCCCTCACATATGTTGTCTTGCATTTCTTCTACTTTGTTGCACCGCCATCTTCTTAGTTTACTCATCATATATGTCGAGATGCCATGCCCATCCATTATCAATACATATTCCATATGTCATCATACCATGTTTTTCCACTCAAATGTTGTTCTTGTGCATCAGACATCAAAAAGGAACAGGGTGATTTCCGAACCTGAAGGAGCACCAGCAAAGTCCTTGAAAAACGTGGTGGTGCCGGAGAAATCAGACAGTACCCCACTTATATTGGTTGTACAACCAGTGACACAAAACATAGGACCGACTCCAGCAGACTGTACCCATACTTCACTGGCCACACCACTAGCCCCACCACACAGGACCTGCACTCCAGCATAAGGTATACCGATTTCATTTGCCATAGCACCAGCTGTACCACAGAAAAATCTCACTCCAGCAAAAAGTACAGCAAGTCCACCGCCCGAAGACCTATCCCAACTGCAGAGACGGTCAATTCCTGCAGATTGGAACCCCATTCCATTTATTCCCGGTTTAAAAGACAATGATTTCAATGTTGTTAGTGACTACGTGCATATATTCCCATCATGGGAAGATTATTGTGAAGACAAACACCATTTTCACATCTTCGTGTCCAACTTACATGTAAGTGCTATTATTCATGGTTATTATTTTCCTATTTTCTGTTGATTGTACACATCAATGATCTACATTACATTGTTTTAACTAGGCGAGGGTCAATTTGGATAGTCATGACGAGCAAAGCTTGCTTGTGCTTTTCAAGGAAGCACTGCAGCAGTATCGGTGTTACCTGAGGAAATCACACTTTGATGTCAAGTCTATAAACGAATTTCCGGTGAAGTCTCCTGTGCTAAATTTAGAAGACATTGAATGGAAAAACCTTGTTATGCACTGGTCTCATTCCTAGGATGAGGTACTGTCTATGAAATCACATGACAATTTGAACTTCTACTTTTCTGCATGTGCCTTACGGATCTTTTTTGCTGGAAATCTGCTCGAAGAAGAATTTCGGTTTGACAAGAACAACATGATATCGCAAATATGCTGCCCACTGCTTTGCTCTTGTTAGTACCTGTTGTCCTGTATCACTATACTTGCATACATACCTGCGTCGTTATGTGACAACAGTATGCATGATAGCTTGCTTATCAATTGTTCAGTCCAAATTATCTGATCTGTATGAATGGTTACATTAGTGTAGAATATATCCAATGCCAATGTTTTTTTAGCTCTGCATTGTTCTTGTAAGTACATGTTGTCCTTTATCAGTGTACTTACAATGACAGGTAGTTGTTCATGTACCATCACTCTGCAGCTTATTTTCCTTTGCCCTCCATTTTCTACACATCAGATCTATATTTACTCTTACCATAAGGTTGGTACTGAAGAAATTTAGCTGTGCATTACTCTTGGCTGTACCTTTTGCCTATATCGCTGCACTTACATTTATAGCTACTTGGTTATGTAGCATCACTCTTCATCTTATCTTAAATATTCTCCATTTTTTCGTATATTATCACATCTATATTTACTCTTAACAAAATGTAGAATAAAGGCAATGCTTTTGAAAAAGATTATGTGGTAAACTTCTTGAATTCCCCCCCCCCCATCAGCATGGACAAGGCCTTTATAGAGCATGTCTTCACCAATAATGTAAGTTTGTCCATCTCAAGCCTTCAATCTTTGTTGTATATACTTGGTTAGGCATGACTGCAACAGCTGTTTATTTTTTGTGTTTGCATCAAATTGCTTGTTTAAAGTTTATTATGTAGTTCATAAACAAAAGTTTGTCCTTCCTCAATTTATGTTTTCAGTTGTACAACCAAGTTCCTTCTTCATACCATGTAAATTAAACTATATAGAGCAAGTGATCTTCTTTTGCACTGCATGTATGCTTCTGTTCTTCATCCGTAATCCAGTGGTGTGGTGCACCTACCCACTACAGCACAATGTCATATTCTGCAATGTCTTAACTATGAACAATGTCATATCATTCTACTATTATTTAAATCGTCTCTTTATTTGCCAATCTAAAATGGTATAAATTGACAACACACTAACCATTGATACTTATGAGTTCTTGATCTGTAATCCAGTGGTGTCGTCAAGCTGCCAACTCCTTCACAATGTCATTTCCTGCCATGTCTTGACCTGAATAATACCATATTGTGTTAATGCAATTTTAAACTGCGTCACTTTATTCGTCAGTAAGAAATGTGATGAATTGTAAGCACTGATACTTTTATGTGCAAAACCTGTCATCTATCTGCTTGTTTATCTTTCAGAGTGAGGAAGATATAAGTGTTGAACAAGCGCAATCTCATCATCTTGCTCAGCTGCTTGCACTGCAGCTCCCCAGCAGGGCTAACCTTTCTTGAACTATATTGAAGTGTTGTCGGTTTTGTATATTATTTTCTCGGCGTGTTTATTTGCACTAGTGGCGATCTTTGATGCCCCGTGTATGTAATCTGCTGTCTGCTTGTGCTTTATTATCATAGTGGCAAACTTTGATGCCTAGTGGATGTAATATGCTATAATTTCTTTATTGTATAGTCTAGGTTTTTTCTTATTCATGATGATGTAGTTATTTTACTGTATATATATCCCGTCTTCGCAGTAAACCGGCCAAACCGTAAAATTACGATACATAATCGGGTCGTCATGCAATCACGATGTAGGTTGGGCCTGAAACGTGCCGAACAGCTCATGGGCCGGCAGCATCCCGAAATGAACCCCGGCCCATGATTGTGTGAATCAAATCACGGGCTTTTAACAAGCCAAAATTGTCTCGGTCCTTGTTTGACCCAATCAGATATCGGCTGCGAGCAGGACAGATGCAAACTGGGCCATAGTTAGGCCCAACTATATGACGAGCTTTTAACAGGCCGAAATTAATATAGGGCTGAAATGTTAAATGGGCCCTTAACAGGCCAAAACTAATATCAGGCCGAATTACTAAGTGGGCCTTTAGCAAGTGGGCCCAAAAGCATAGTGTCCAGTTGACGGGCCAGATCTTATATGGGCCATAATTGAGCCCAAAGCCTCTTAAAGGACCGGACCTGATCTAGGCCGTAATTTGGCCCAGAATGTGGTAGGCTTTTAATGGGCCGGATTTCATATGGGCCACTATTAGGCCCGTAGTGTGGCAGGCCATTAATGGACTAGATCAAATATGGGCCGGCATTTGGCCCAAAACATGGCAGCCAGTTAATGGGCCAAAGTACTAGAGTCCTCAAAATCTTGTGGGCCTATAGCTGGGTGGCCCATTAATGTCGGCGAAATCTCGTGGGCCTTTAGCTGGGCCGACCCATTATGATTCGCAAGAATCTTGTGGGCCTTTACCTGGGCCGGCCCATTATGGCACACAAAAATTTTGTGGGCCTTTACGTGGGCCGGCCCATTATGGCCCGCAAAATCTTGTGGGCCTTTAGATGGGCCAACCCATTATGGTCCGCAAAATCTCATGGGCCATTAGCTGGGCCGTCCCATTATGGTCCGCAAAATCATGTGGGCCTTCAGTTGGACCGGCCCATTTAAACTTGATGGGCCGGTCCACGTGTCAACATATCATAGGCGCGTCTTGCCCATTGGATGAGTGACACATGTGCCAACACGGACCTGACATGTGTCTCCTCCACCCAATGATGATTTTACACGTGGAAAATCCCCATTGGTCAGGGCTGTTAACGGGTTATCGGATCCAAAACCTGACCCGATAGCTTAACGGTGTTCCGTTACGGTGGATGCCACGTGCCGGTCACCCTTCACGAAAGCACTTCTGTGACGCGCGATTTATCATCATGGAAGTGGACACTTCCGTGATGATAATTTTGGTAATGTCATGGAACACTTTTACGACAGCACATGTATGACTATCTTGATTCTGTCATAAATTTGTCATGGATGTACATGCATGAAAAAAAACGCGACCTACTGTGACAAACACGTATCATCATAGAAGTGTATTTTTTTGTAGTGTAGGGGCGTGATTGCAGTCACTGGTAATCGGCAGCGAGCAGAAGAGTGCTTCCAAAAGGGCTCGAAGATTGTCGATTAACAGATGGCAGCAATAGAAATGGAAGAATACAAGAAGATGGCAGATCTGAGTGATTTGTTGAGAGCTAAGAAGCCTACTTCAGAGTCTGCATTTAAGTCGTGTGGTCAAACAAAGTCAGTTCATATTCACCCGACTGATCCCAATGCTGCTCCGACTTATATATCAACAACACTCCACAGTAAATAGGAAGAAGCGCTCATCCAGTTCCTCCGTGAGAACTAGGACATCTTTGCATGGAAACCTTATGACATGCTAGGTGTACCCGGAGAACTGGCTAAGCACCATTTGCGATTCGACCCAAAAGCAAGACCTGTCAAAGAGCACCTCCGACGGTCCGCCGTGGAGAAAAGAAAGGCAATTGGCGAGGAAGTGGCTCGGCTTCTGGCAGCTTAGTTCATCCGAGAAATTTACCACTCTGAGTTGCTCTCCAATGTCGTCATGGTTCCCAAGAAAGATGATTCACTCCGTATGTGTATTGACTTCAAGCATATCAATCGGGCCTGCCTTGAAGATCATTCCACCCCCCCTCATCGATCAAATAGTCGACTCGACTGCGGGATGTGAGCGATTGTCCTTTCTGGACGCGTACTCCGGGTATCATCAGATCCGACTGTATGGACCCAATGAAATAAAAACAGCTTTTATCAACCCTTTCGGGTGATTTAGCTATGTTGCCATGCCCTTTGGTCTCAAGAATGTTGGCGGCACATACAGAAGTGCCTGCTCACTCAAATCAGTTGGAATGTGGAAGTGTACATGGATGACATCGTGGTTAGGTCACGTAAAGGTTCCGACCTGCTGACTGACCTCGCTGAAACCTTTGCCAACCTGAGAAGATATGATATCAAGCTTGACCCGCCAAACTGTACATTCAGAGTTCCAGGCAGAAAATTACTTGGTTTCCTCGTTATCGAACGTGGGATCGATGCTAACCCAGAGAAAGTTGGCGCAATACTCCGAATGAAAATCCCTGTGCGCATACATGATGTTCAGAAGCTTACTGGTTGTTTATCCGCCTTGAGTCGATTCATCTCTCGTCTCATTGAAAAGGCATTGCCTCTTTACTGATTGATGAAGAAATCTGATAAGTTCAAGTAGACTCCTGAAGCTGACACAACATTTGCAGAGCTCAAAACCTTGCTTTCCACCCAGCCGGTGCTCGCTGCTCCAATCAGCAAAGAGCCTTTACTGCTTTATATTGCAGCCACTGGACAAGTTGTCAGTATAGTACTCACGGCCGAGTGGCAAGAAGAAGGTAAAGCATATAAGGTCCAGCGTCCAGTGTACTATATTTCCAAAGTCTTAACTTCGTCCAAGCAGAGATATCCGCATTATCAGAAGCTTGTCTATGGAATTTACTTGACTTCGAAGAAGGTGGCACATTATTTCTCAGATCACTCCATCACAGTCGTCAGCGATGCTCCATTGTCAGAAATTCTGAACAACAGAGATGCAACTGGTCGAGTGGCAAAGTGGGTGATTGAACTCCTTCCGTTGGATATCAAGTTTCAGGCAAAGAAAGCAATCAAGTACTAGGCAATAGCAGATTTCCTTGTCGAGTGGGTTGGACAACAACAACCGACTCATGTCCACTTGGGACATTGGACTATGTTTTTTGATGGATCCAAGATGTTAAATGGCTCTGGCACTGGAGTAGTTTTGGTATCCCCGTGAGGTGACAAACTCAGTTATGTCCTCCAGATTCACTTTGATTCCTCCAACAATGAAGCCCACAATGAAGCTGAATACAAAGCACTTCTGTACGGGTTGCGAATGGCAATGTCACTCGGTGTCCGTCGCCTAATGGTCTACGGTGATTCAGATTTGGTGGTCAATCAAGTGATGAAGGAGTGGGATGTCAGAAGTCCAGCTATGACTGGTTATTGCAATGTAGTAAGAAAGCTGGAAAAGAAGTTTGAAGGGCTAGAGCTCCACCACATTCCCCGACTGAAGAACCAGGCCGCAGATGACCTGGCAAAAATAGGTTCCAAGCGGGAGCCAATTCCTTCACAGAAGAGCCCCCACAACCATCAGTTCAAGAGGATCCCTTCACAGAAGAGCCCCCGCAACCTAAGAGTTCTACTGATCCGACTGAAGTTGAAATCCCAGCCATGGTCGACCTAGTCATGGAAGTTTTGGTCACCATTCCTGACTGGACAGTGTCGTATATCGCATATATTCTCAGGAAAGAACTGCCAGAAGAAGAAGATAAAGCACGACAGATTGTCCGTCGATCTAAAGCCTTCACCGTCATAAGTGGTTGACTGTACAGGGAAAGTGTGACTGGAGTTGCCCAGCGATGCATTAACCCAGAGGAAGGTCGAATGATTCTTAATGATATCCACTCTGGGGCCTGTGGTAACCATGTGTCCTCTCGGACAATCATGGCCAAAGCATACCGGGCAGGTTTTTACTGGCCGCGAGCAAATGAAATGGCAAAGGAAATACTTGACAAGTGTGAGGGCTGCCAATTCTACTCCAACATTTCTCACAAGCCCGCTTCAGCCTTGAAAACCATTCCGCTCGTCTGGCCATTTGCTGTTTGGGGGTTGGATATGGTTGGGCCCTTGAGAATTGGCAGAAGTGGTTTCACTCACTTGCTTGTTGCGGTCGACAAGTGCACTAAATGGATTGAAGCCAAACCCATCAAGAATCTTGATTCGAGAACTGCCATCAGCCTCATCATAGAGTTAACATTCAGATATGGAGTCCCGCATAGCATCATCATGGACAACAGTTCAAATTTTGATTCAGATGAGTTGAGAGCTTTCTGCGCTTCCCAGGGCACCCGTGTCGACTACGCTTCAGTCGCTCACCCTGAATCGAATGGACAAGAAGAAAGAGCAAATGGTTTGATCTTACAAGGGTTGAACCCAAATTGATGCGAGACCTCAAACATGCAGCTGGTGCCTGGGTAGATGAGTTACCATCAGTACTGTGCGGTTTGAGGACAATGCCAAATCGGTCGACTGGCCGGACTCCCTTCTTCCTGGTTTATGGAGCCGAGGCCGTGCTGCCAACTGATTTACTCCATAATGGCCCGTGAGTGGAGCTCTTCTCAGAGGCGGAAGCAGAACAAGCCTGTCAAGACGATATTGATCTTTTAGAAGAAGAGAGAGAAATTGCCCTGAGCAGGTCGACCATCTATCAGCAAGACCTTCGTCGATTCCATGTTAGGAATGTAAGAGGTCGAGCATTTCAGGAGGGGGGCCTAGTTCTCCGAGTGGGTCAGCACCGTCCACACAAGCTTGCTCTCGCCTGGGAGGGCCCCTTCATCATCACCAAAGTGCTCCACAATCGTGCATATCACCTATATGACGTGGAACACAAGAAAGACGAGCCGCGCGGCTGGAATGCGGAGCTTCTCTGCCATTTTAACAATTAAGCATTCAGACTGTCGAGTTGTAATAAGAAGTACCTTCAGTTTGTTTATCAAAGACATGGTTTTGCAGTATCCTAAATGATTATTATTACTTATACATGTGTCGAAAATCCCCCAGTGGGTAGCTTAGCCGCGCATCCGATTCACCTAAGTTTTAAAAACAAATTCCTTCCGAGTGAAGAGCAAGCTTCTCACTCGGGGGCTTATCAGCGAATCTGATTCACCTAAGTTTCAAAAATCCTACCAAGTGGAGAGCAATCCTCCCATTCAGGGGCTTAGCTTCAGTCCCGTAGTCGCCTAAGTTTCCAAAATCCTACCGAGTGGAGAGCAATCCTCCCACTCGGGGGCTTAGCTGCAGTCCCTTACTCGCCTAAGTTTCAAAATCCATCCGAGTGGAGAGCAATCTTCCCACTCAGGGGCTTAGCTGCAGTCCCATACTCGCCTAAGTTTAAAAAATCCTACCTAGTGGAGAGCAATCCTCCCACTTAGGGGCTTAGCTGCAGTCCAGTACTCGCCTAAGTTTCAAAAATCCTACCGAGTGGAGAGCAATCCTCCCACTCGGGGGCTTAGCTGCATTCTAGTACTCACCTAAGTTTCAAAAATCCTACC